>NW_019154105.1:44782318-44905717 GCF_002288905.1 Enhydra lutris kenyoni | reverse complement strand
TGTGTGTGTGTGTGTGTGTGTGTGTGTGTGTGTGTGTGTGTGTGTGTTTGTCTGTCTCTCAATTTAGGATTATACCAGAATACCAAAAAACTTTTGTAAAAATTTTTCCCATAATTTCTTCATATTTATTTTATTAAAGATTTAATTTCAGAATATGCCAACAAAACAATTGCCAGTATTTTTGAAAATTTACTATTGGTCACCCATTGTTGTAAGCCATATCTCAAGTAGAGAGCTCTTTCAAGGCAATGAGAACTGCTGGTATTTTGACTATAAATTTAAATTTTAAAATTCATTAAGCTATTCTATAAAGTTAATGTTAACTTAAACTGACTAGCAGATATATGTATTGTAAGCAATTCTTATGTGTGTGTATTTTATTTAACATAACTTAATGGAAACTGATGGCTTTTTAAAGAAACCTAGGTATCTGATGAAACTCTTTTCAAAGATACCAAAACAGATACTCTGTAAGAGATGTATTGTCTTGATCAGTGCCATTTAACTGCATGTAATAGTGATTGAAAAATTTCTGGGAATTTTATTTATACAGGATAATGGAAATTATGTTTGATGATTGAACCAGGAACTAAAACTGGAAGAACTTTGAAAGATATTTCAGAACTCTCTTAGTACTCCAGATATCTGTTATATTTTTTGTTCATTGTTAGTATTTATTAAGACTTTAAACAAAATGAAAAGCAGGTAATAGAAGTTTATAAAAAGATATACAGGAAGGTAAATTAATCAATTAGAAGTAAAGAGGATAGTAGAGAGTAAGTGTTACGCTGGGAAGAGACCATGAGATAATTCTTATGCCTTATGAAATCTTAAAGCATGTACTATGCATGTAATTTGGTTTTTTTTTTTTTCATTTATCATTTTATTGCCCCCTGATTTTTTTCCCCCAAAGTATTAGATGTTATTTGGATTTCTTTAGCTGGAAGAATCAAGTAAAAGACAGATGGGTGAAAAACACCTACAGATCTATTTCTCTGGAAAGAAGTCTGATGAAACACTCACTGAAAATTAATTCATCAAATAACAAAGGTCTATTCTCAGCATTTCTCGGACTAGGAAGATAAATTCTCCTGCTGCCAGCAATTCTATAAATTGCCATTACCAATTTGATCCTTCTAAAACCTACAATTATGCCGCACATTGGAAACATAGAGTTGTTCTCAAGTGAAACTAGTATCAACATTGGATTACCAGAAAAATAAGACTCTTGGAAGAAGACAAAATTTTAATGAGAAAAACCTGAATATATGGTTTTGATTATAATTCTACAAATATAATCACATATATCCTATATAACAGTAACAGTAAATTTGAAGATATTAATAGTAAATTTTTGTGGTTAGATCCAAATAAAATGAACAAGGATAACAAGTAAACAATCTGTCAAGAAGGAGGAGGGACGGATGAAAACTGAATAAGCTCTAATATTTAAAAAACCCATCTCCAGTAAAGTCTGAAGAACCATTAAGCTTAGGATTCTCTGATCTAGTCTCAAAGGCTACCACTTAGTCTTGACCTTGTACTTTATCATCCATCATGGAAAATGACTATAGCAGCCTGACAACAACATGGAAGCTAAGATCATTTTGAGGAGAGTTCTAATTCACTAAACCCTGTACTTGCATTAAAATTTTTACGACACAGTGAATTACTTTCTACAGAATGACCTATGTCTTCAGCAGTGAATGTACAAGATTTAAAAAAAGAAAAAAATGTAATGTTACACTTTTTAAAAAAATATCTTGATGTTTTCTTCTGTGTCTTTCATATTGTCTTTCTCTATGTAACTGTTTTTGTTTGTTTGTTTGTTTGTTTGTTATTCTATGTGCCCAGGGATGATTCCTCTGTGGACATTAAGTTTCCTCTGGCAAGTATAGTCACACAGACATACTGAATGACTCATTTTTAGATTTAAATTTTCTGGTATACAGCAAATGAAAAGAATCTGTCATGGCTCAACCAGGAATAGCTAGAAGGTAAGGAGCAAAGTCATATATCATAAGCATGGCAGCTGAGGTCACATAATTCCTGGTGGCACCAGGGAAATTCAAATACTCCTAGACGATGACCACACTAAAAAAATCTTGGATTCCTTAGCTTATTTTTTTTTTCTTTTAAGATTTTATTTATTTGACAGACAGAGATCACAGCTAAACAGAGAGATAGGGGGAAGCAGGCTCCCTGCTGAGCAGAGAGCCCAATGCGGGGCTCGATCCCAGGACCTTGAGATCATGACCTGAACTGAAGGCAGAGGCTTAACCCACTGAGCCACCCAGGTGCCATACCTTATTATTATTTTCTTAAATTTATGTATAATAGGCCCTTCGTTAAAATGTGTTTCTTTAGGACAAGTATCACACATCTTCCAGTTGGTAGTAAGACACATTTTGATGACTCAAAATGATAACTTCAGAGCCATTCCTCCATATTGTGTAGCACTGAAAATGTCCAGAGAAAAAGAAGTTCCTGAGGTTTTGATGAGAGTTAACTCTCATACTAGGGGTTCTGGGATATCTCCAGTGGACATAAGCAGGCACGAGATGTATTTTGCAATACATAGGAACAAAGGGACATACCAAAGAGTTAAATGCAAGGTTCATATAAAGAGAAGTTACTAGGGTTTCAACAAGTCAACCACCTGTTTTTTTTTAATATTTTATTTATTTATTTGACAGACAGAGATCGCAAGTAGGCAGAGAGGCAGGCAGAGAGAGAGAGAAAGAGAGGAGGAAGCAGGCTCCCTGCTGAGCAGAGAGCCCAATGCGGGGATCCCAGGACCCTGGGATCATGACCTGATGGTTAAGGCAAAGGCCTTAACCCACTGAGCCACCCAGGCACCCCACAAGTCAACCACTTGTAAGAGAATTTATAAATTGAGCACTAATTCTTTGGCTTAAGGTGACTTACTATTAGCTTTCGGGAGCAATCGTTGTTTATTCAAATTCTTTTTAATACATTTTTTTGCATTGCAATGTTAAGTTAAAATAACTCTCATTTTTGTTATTAAACACTTATGCTTCCTAAATTGTTTATCTCTATATTTCCTTCAATCATAACTTCATCAAGTTTTATATTGTTTCTCATTACTTAATGCATACATAAATTTCTTGGGAAATTTTTATTTTATATTGCTTTGCAATTATGTTTAAATGATTTGCTATAAATGTAGTTCGTCTTTTCATTTGGCAATAATTACCTGCTTATCTTCAAATAAGCTCAATCTAATTATTTTTTTAACTTATGAATTAAATAGCACTAGCTAGACTCATTTACTGTTTGAAAATAATTCATTGACTTATATAAAAATATAATAAATAAGTCTAAATTTCTACATGATATCTTTATTCACTTGGATATTTCTATAAATAAAATTCATATTTTTCTAGATGCCTAAAAATTATTAAGTGATGAGTAAAGCTGTTGTAATATTGTTTCATCATTTTTCATTATATCTGTCACTTTAATTTATTATGTTTCCTAACAGGCAAGTGTACTCATAATAACTTGTCAATATCTTCCTTCCTCTTGTATCTAAAATGGAGCCCAGCTCTTCAGTCTTAGAGATTGTTGCAGAAAGGAAAACAAAAGTAGCTAGTCAGCAGCTCTCCTTCAAATTTGGGGGAAAAAGCCAATTGGCAAGATATTTTGGTATTCTAGACGGAAAATAGTGTGGGAGAAGAATATTTAAGGGCGCCTGGGTGGCTCACTTGGTTAAACAACTGCCTTAGGCTCAGGTCATGATCCTGGAGTCCTGGAATCAAGTCCCACATCAGGCTTCCTGCTTGGCTGGGAGACTGCTTCTCCCTGTGACCCTCCCTTTTCTCATGCTCTCTCCTTCTCCTTCTTTCTCTCAAATAAATAAATAAAATCTTTAAAAAAATATTTAAGACAGAAGGAGAATTAGGTGCAAATATGGCAGATAATCTCAGGGAATGGAAAATTGAGATAATATTCCATAGCAGAGGAAAACCGGATGTTTCATCCAAATGTGGTAAGAGCTAAAAGAGATTTACTGATGGTACATACTTGATAAATACTGAAGAATTTTCAACTCAAGATTTTAAGATGGTTCATCAAGTACAAGCACTGCCATTTCCTCTCCTACAAATTTATGACAATTTTAGAAAAGATATGGGGCAAAATGTATCTTAACCCCAAATTTACAAGACTTATTTATGCAAAGAAGGTGGGTATAATCTTCAAAAGATTGAATATGAGAAGAAAACATTTTAGGCTAAAATGTGCTGCAAATTGTGATTCATGAGGGAACTCCATGCCTGAAGGTTGTAGATAAGAGTAGTATGAAAGGATTCAGGATCAAACAAAAATATGATTACTTGGGAAAAGAGCAGCTAGGCAAGACATCAGGCCAACCTCTCTGCATCTGTCCCTGACCTCTGGACAAGTGGCAGCAATAAAACTGTTTTCTACAGTGTTTTCAGACCTCTGGGATTATGAACTCTATCAATTGCCCAGGTAGCTAGAGGACCCTGTGAAGAGGAACATTCTGTACAGACATCGAAGTAGAAAACTCTGTAGATATCTCAACTCATGGCATGATTTAACCTTCTGTTCTCTCAATAGACTAACAATATTTGCATTCAACAGCCATCCATCATTTTTTTTTTCTTAACCAACTTAAACTTTTTTCTCATTCTAGATGATTGTTATATCTTTATTATTGATTTATATTAGTTATATATTCTGAATCCTAATTTAATTTTTTGGCATAGTTTTTTTCCAAATATTTCTCTTAGTATTTCATTGATATTTTAATTTTTGTGTATTTAAAATAATGTCTAAATTTTGAAAGATTTCCAAAAAATTTTCTTTAGCATTTTAGGTTTTTTTTTCCTATGATATATATATCTTCCTATGTGTTGTTAAGTCTAAAATAAATATTAATTTAAAATATTCTATATTAGCTTTTTAAATTATGTCAATATGAGATTTAGGACAATAGAAATTAATTAGAGGAAAAAGTTTTATCTATTAATAGAGGAGGAACTAAAACATGGCATATTTCTAGAATAGAATGCTTTAATGTAAAAATTATATATACATAGGTAGGTAAATAGATTGATAGGCTTATAGAATGATAGATCAAGAGACAGACGGAGAGATTGAGATGTGCGTGTATATGTGTGTGTGTGTTTATGAATGGCATGATCATCATTCCAACATATATTGTTTACTGGATCTCTCTTTTATTCTTTAGAAAAATAGTATGATGTTTATGTAAGTAAAAAAATTTAAAAATTTAAGAGAAAAGGAATCTGACAATTTGAACTTGAATACTGTAGAGTGGCAAATAACATCTCTAAAACTTTAAATTTTCAGGATTTACATATGAGATCTTGCTTTTACATTCATCTAAAGCATACCATCTTCTGCTGGCTTCTACTTTTCATCTTTTTTAAAAAGGCTCATTTATTTATTTTAGAGAGAGAGAGAGAGAGAGCACACATGAGTAGGGGAAGCGGCAGAGGGGAGAAGGTGGGAGAGAATCCTAAGGAGACTCCACGCTGAACATGGAGCCTGACATGTGGCTCAATCCCAGACCCTGAGAACATGACCTGAACCCAAACAAAGAGTTGTATGCTTAATGGACTGAACCACCCAGGTACCCTTACTTTCATCTTTTGATTGATCGACTTGTTGATTGATTTTCAATCTTTTGCAATTCTTTTGTATCCATCTGGTAAATGTTAGATATATTGTTGTCTTAACTCTTCATAAGAAAAAGAGGTTTCTTAGATTACCACATGCATTTTCATGATTCTTGTACCATCTTGTACACTAAAATTTGCCAAATTAATATTTCTAGCTCCACTACTTTCAGAGTTCTCCATACCTGTTTCAGTCACTTAAGAGAATTCTGTTAATTTTTATCAGATGTTCCCAAACATACATGAACGAGTCAAGCTTCACTACTTCCTGAACTTTCTCAAGGCCACAGGGCTAATATAGTGTGAGGTTCCTTTGTCTTGGGGGGCAGCAGCAGAGAAGTTTGCCAGCACCTATTCCAGGAAAGAAAACCAAATGCCCCAGAAAGTAAAATGCTGACGTATGATTTATGGCATCACACAGTGAGGAAATTAAGGGACATAAGACATCCAATCACAATTTCATTTGACTTTACCTTCTTACCTGATAGACAGTTTTCTTCTCATAAACAAGGAAACAAATTTAATTTCTAAACAAAGATGGATTACTTACAAGTATTTGAAAGTGTTGTTTGTCTCCCTCTTCCTTATAAATAGACAAATTATTTTCCTACAAAAATCCATAAACCTTGGGTTAACTTAAGACCAATAGAAAATAAATGTAGTTTGCAACGATTATGAAAAAAAAAAAGAAGAAGAAAAAACTTAGAAGCTTAAGAAGCCCCATGTGAAGATTTTCCTAAAGATTTCCAAATTTAAAAAAATAAATAAAAAACAACGTGTCAGATCTCATGCATATCTAGGACATCAGATAAATCAATTATTCTCAAAACACTATAGATATAAAATGCCAAAATTCTAAGCCTAATTCCATTATATGAAGTATGCAAACTACCACATCTGGAATGGATGAAATTCAATATGTTCATATGTAGCTAATATTTTATTTAACCCCTACAATAATATAGCATTCTATAACTGAAGTCCTTGAGGACAAACTAGCTCTGTATTTCCATTTCAATTGTATTCCATGTCAATTCTATGTATTTCCATGGTCAATTAAGGAGGAAGAGAGGGACATCTGGGTGGCTTGGTTGGTTAAGTGACTTGTCTTCAGTTCAGGTCAGGACTGCAGGGTCCTGGGTTGATTCCTGCCTCAGGCTCCCAGCTCAGCAGGGAACCTGTTTCTGCCTCTACCTCTGCGTGCCACTCCCCTGCTTGTGCTCTCTCTCTCTCTCTCTCTCTCTCTCTCTGACAAATAAATAAATAAAACTTAAAATATATAAGGAGGAACAGATGGTAGAAATGTCTGATAGTAATCTAAAATCTATTCTTTTTTTTAAGATTTTATTTATTTATTTGACAGACAGAGATCACAAGTAGGCAAAGAGGCAGGCAGAGAGAGAGAGAGAGAGAGAAGGAAGCAGGCTCCCTGCTGAGCAGAGAGCCTGAGGCGGGGCTCAATCCCAGAACCCTGGGCTCACCACCGGATCTGAAGGCAGAGGCTTTAACCCACTGAGCCACCCAGGCACCCCTCTAAAATCTATTCTAAATGGTGGTGGAAATATTTGTGTACAAGAAATTATTATGATAAATATGGGAGAAAGTCTTTTAAGATGTTGTGAATTAACACAAATTTCTATGCACTTACCTGGAATCACGTCCAGGTAAGGCCAGAACTTTAGTTGCAATCAGGGTTCAGAGAAGCATAACCACCAGACATACTATATAAAAATTTTTTCCAGACATTGTTGAGTTAGTTTGTATATATCTTATTTGTCCTTTCTTATTTTGTAATCTTATTTTGATTAATCAAGTTAGATCAGGAATCATCATAGTCTGTTAATGGTATATTCAGTTTTGCTTCTAGTCTTACTAAAAGCAACCATATCCTTTATTCATATTTAAACTCAAGAGACAAATATACAAGAAATTTGGAGAATAAAACCCATTACATTATGTGTCCTTGATCACAGCTGATTAATAGCCAACCCAACCTTCATTCCCTTTCTCTCATTTTAGTGGTTTTTCTTAGCCAAGCCACTAACATTTATGTGCTTATTATGTTATTTTAATCGTTTAATGAAATGTTCTTATGTATACATTACTGCTATAATTTAATTCTTCATGTTAGTAATTAATATTATTTCATTGTTAATTTTATATTTTCAACCTTTACAACCTGATATTTTTACTCAGTTGATCATTACCTGTCATAGTCATAACTAAAATCAATAATAGATATTTTGGGGATTTTTTACTTATCTGTACAAAAAAATACATTTATCCCTTGTGAATATCCTTTTGCAGTTGCAGTTTTGTAACAATTTTTCCTTTAGTCAGACATCAACTTCCACTTAGGGTAGCCCCAAAATAATAAGTGATTCATATATTTCTAGATTAAAATAAATTATTTATTAGTTTTTTCAGTACTGGAATTCCAAATATATTAAAGTATTTTAACACCATAGCAATTGTATTATTCATCAGGATTACTGAAATTTGAAACACATTTGAAATCATAGAAATGTAGTATGTCATTAGTGAATTAGAAAATAGAGAAATCCCCTTATTGATAAATGCTTGATAAACTCTAAATGTACAAAACCACGTACAAACACAAACTTATAAGTAAGATAAAATGTATAGTAGTAATATTTGCTTTTATGGTTTCTTTGGTTTAAAACAAAAGGAGATTTATAGAAATGAGCTATTTCCTGGGTAGCAGAATTTTGCTATCTTTCTATCTCATTGTTTAATCTGTAATTTAAGCTGTGCATACATGTTGTTGTTGTTGTTATAAATGCAGAATATTACTGTAAATGTATTTTCTCTTCCTTATGATTCTCTCTTTTTTTAAGATTTATTTTAGAGAGAGAGAGAGTGTGTGTGTGCAACTGGGGGAAGAGGCAGAGGGAGAGGGGAAGCAGACTCCCTGCTGAGCACAGAGACCACACAAAGTGGGGGGGCTCCATCTGTGGACCCTGAGATCATGACCTGAGCCAAAACTGACTCTGATGCTTCCCTTATATTTTCTCAATAACATGTTCTTTTTCCTTTTTTCTAGATTAATTTATAGTAAGAGTGCAATGTATAATATAATATAACATACAGATACATGTTAATCAAATGTTTATGTTATGGGTAAGGCTTCTGATCCACAATGAGTTACTGGGAATTAATTTTTGGGAAATCAAAAGTTAAACACAGATTTTTTGATCGTGTGGAGGGTTGACAGTCCTAACCCCCAGATGGCTATACTATATTTTTGACTCCTAGAATTAAACCAATAAGGGTGTCAGAGGTGTATATTATTGAACTCACATAACTGCATCACTTATCAGTTGCACCATAACAACTAACTCTAAATTTAGTGGTTTAAGGCAACAAAGATATATTATCTTACCTGTGCATTATCACAGGTAAATTTCTTATCTCAGTACTGTCTTTAAGCCTATACCTTTTTTTTTTTTTTTTTTTTTTTTAAGTTATTGGCTTCTGTTTCCTTCCTGGCCCTCAGCACTTTGCCTCAATTTAATAGCAGCTTCTTGGGAATCATCTCAAATGTTTATATGAAGAAGCAATGCCTTTAATTCGATTTTGAATAGTCTGCTCCAGCCTTTATTAAGTGGAACACCAGTAGCATCTTGCTAAATCTTCAGTTTCACAGTACTCTTATGTCCTTCAGTTCTGAGTATAGAATTTGTTGGTGAGTTAAATTGCTTCATATAATGATGCACTTAGTCAACTCTCACTGTTGGCTGGTGGCAGAGAGGTTCTAACTTAGGAGGAATTCTATCCTCCCCCATCTCTGTTTATGGATAGACTACCTCCAGACCAAGGAGGTCTTTCTCATAGAATTTGATTAAGAGTGTAATAAAGGAAAAATCACCTATATATATTTTTTGAAAGGTATGCTGTCATTTCCCTTTCAACATAATTAAAATGAGGTCTGCCACTCTAATTTTTTCTCAAACTTTGTACTGGGACAAAGCTTGGAAAAGCACTCTCATTTTCATCTAGTAAAGTTCTTGGCTAGGTACTGGTGGTTCTATTGTTAAGGAAGAAAATGCTAAGGAAAAAAGTACAGTGAGTACTACAACAGTTAAGATTTTCAAATGAATACAACATGCAATTTAAAAATTTTGAAATAATTTAAATTTATGACCTTTTTTGAAGGTCTCCCCTAAAGCTATATCTAAATATAGAAACAAATTAATAAAAAATGTGTAGATACACATGATAAATATATATAGATATAAATAAATAAAAGCAATAAAGTGTGCAAAAATAGACAATAAAATTTAAAATAAGGCAAATATATTCTCTCTCTCACTCACATGCATGGACACCCTCTTGATTTAGCTATAAATCTTTCAAGTTATCTTAAAATGGCTTAGAAGTATTTGTGAATAAGTGGCCTGAGAAAATAAATAGATACATTTCTTGCTTTTCAGAAATTCCACCAAATTTTGTCTATACTTTCCAATATTCCTTCAGCACTCTTAGTGAGATGTCTTGACTAATATGCCTGTCATTCAAAAAAGAAACTCATTTTGGATTGTGAAGGTGATTTGTGCATTAATGCCATGAAAGCAGAAGAATGAACACAACAACTAATTAGAGAAATTAGATCCCATTTGCTGCCTGAATCCCAAAAGATAATTCATTGTTGTATATAATTTAAAGAGACAACAAAGTAATTTATGCATTTCTGTTTTCTGAAGTAAAATGGATACGTTCAATCATCCTTAAGCTTCCATCCTTTTAGGCAGCTTGTGTCAGAAACCATATGAACCTGTCAAGAATATGTATAAATTGGGAGAACTTCCCAACATATTTCAAAATAGAAAATGAACACACCACTTGTAAATAATGATTTTTTTCTTTACCACAGAATTCAAAGTCAATCCAGGAGGGTTGGATAAAGAACTCACAGGCAAAACAGTATTTTTAAATAAAACTGCAATCAAACAGAAGAAAGAGTGAAGTTTATTTTATGCCATATTTTATTTATTAAAAAGATTTATTTATTTATTTGAGGGAAAGAGAGAGAGAGAAAGAGTGAGCACAGCATGTGCAGGAGCAGGGGGAGGGGCCAAGGGGGATGGAGAGAGAGAATCTCCAGCAGACACCCAAAGAGGGGCTCCATCTCCCTATGCCAAGACCGTGACTTGAGCTGAAATCAAGGGCCAGCTGCTTACCTGACTGAATCACCTGGACACCCTTATGTTAAATTTTAGAACTAATAAATTATTGGTTTAAGATATTTTTGTGGTCTTTTTGAGAAAGCAGTCTAAACAAACTTGGAATGGGATGGATTACAAAGATAGTACAATGAAATTCTAATTTTAATTTAAATAAAGATATAGCATATAGACAAATTTGTATTTATGATCACATTACTAAAGAGTACTTTAAGATTTAAATTTCTATTAAATATTCCTATGTTTTAACTGAAATTTAAATTTATTCAGAAAACAGTATTTCCCAACACCCTAATTTTTCTATAGTTCTCTATCTCATTGAATTATATGGATCTATAGTGAAAGGTCAGAAAAACCTATGAATTAGTTATACTTATTTGATGGAAAAGTTTGTGCAAATGCACAGCACAAAACCAGAGAAGATAAGCTGTGACTTTATCTATCCTGATAAAATTTCCATTACCAAAATTACAACTCTCCATCTTTACCCACAGGCTTATGTAACATGAGCAAAGAAAGAGTAGTCTCATATATGTAATCCTTGATTATGGTTTTGGCTTTATGGGGAAAGGTAATGTCATATCTCATCCTTTAGTCAGAAATGATTGCATAAATATTAACTGGAATAAGTGCAACCTATATTACCTTTTCCAAATTCCTATTAAACCCTAGTACTAGTCCTACCTCAGCATAGAAAAGATGAAAACTTTTTTATTCCTGACTTTTTCTTGACACCACTTGACATTTCATGATCTACAATCAAAAAAAAAAAAAAAAAATTGTTGTAGGAATCCTATGCTTCTAGACTTTCCAAACCCATGCTGTTCAGGTCTAAACTCATCACCTTTCCCCATAACTAAAATGAACAAATCTTCTTTAATTTTGTATTCTTAAACTCTTCATCACTATCTCAATATAATATTTTTTTTTCCATAATGGACCAGAGTCTTTACCTTAAAAAAATAAATACTTTTAATTTTGTTATCTAACAAATATTACATAAGCAGTTTTTGATTGGTTTAAGTGGTTTAAATTACATATGCACATGAAAATATTCAGAGTGACCATTAAAATGTTTTGCAAAGCCTAGTTTTAAAAGGTAAATCAAACAAAATGAGGAAAAACCCATGCAACCCAAAAGAGGACACTAAAGTAGAAGGGAAAATTCTCAACAAAACAAAACAAAACAATCACAAAACTGGTTAAGACAGTAAGATGGTAAAAATACATGAAAATATGTTAGTAGCTAAATGATAATATAACTAAATGCAAAAAATATAAAAAGATTGTCAAAGACAATTAATAAACAAAATCCACATATATGCTATTACAAGAGAGACATAAAAACAGAAGAATGGAAGGAAAGAAAAAAAAGGGAAAATATATGTCAGGTTAACACTAACAAAGAAGTCTGGTCTATATAAAAATCACACAAGGAATATTGCAAGCTAAAAAAAAGAGCATTAATAAAGTTCAGGAGTAGGGCACCTCGGTGGCTTAGTCAGTTAGGCATCTGCCTTCGGCACATGACATAATCTCAGAGTTCTGGGACCCAGCCCCAAGTTTGGCTCCCTGCTAAGTGGGGAGTCTTCACTCCCTCTCCTTCTGCCCTTCCATCCACTTTTGCTCTCTCTCTCTTGTTCACTTTCTCTCTCAAATAAATAAATAAAATCTTTAAAAATATAAATAAAGTTCAGGACTAATCCCATAATCGTAAGGCTGTCAGATGAAAATATACACATGAATATGTATATTCTCAATATAATACATTGAAATATATGCCCCAAATTTTCAGAAATACAACAAATTTGTTATCATGTAGAAAGATATTGACAATTATCCTTATTGTTTGATGAGTAAAACATTCATAAAGTCATAAGGATTTACATTAGTTCTACAACATAACTGATGAATTTACATATAATGAATATATCTAAGACAGTAACCAGAATACACATTTTATTTTCAAAGACAATTGTAATGAATATTTATAAAAAGTAATAAATTGGGACAAAAACATTCTCAGGAATTTATAAAGAATAAATTCTAATTTAGTCTATATTTTCTGAACACAAAGATTTAATTGGGCCAATAAAAGATGAAATATGGAATATTAAACAGTTTAAAGATTAAATAAAATATGAAAAAATGAAGTCTTGAGGTTAGGTTTTTGGTTTCTATTTTGAAAATACTAAAATAAGTATAATACTCTGGCAAAATTGATATGGAAAAAATAGTGAGCATGTCGCTGATAAACAATATTAGGAATTGAAATTGAAACAATAATTACAAATGCATACATGTTTAGGAATGCAAAAGGAGGGCTCCTGGGCAGCTCAGTGGATTAAGCCTCTGCCTTCAGCTCAGGTCATGATCCCAGGATCCTGGGATCGAGCCCCACATCGGGCTCTCTGCTCAGCAGGGAGCCTGCTTCCCCCTCTCTCTCTGCCTGCCTCTCTGCCAGCTTGTGATCTCTCTCTCTGTGTCAAATAAATAAATAAAATCTTAAAAAAAAAAAGAATTCAAAAGAATACTAAAGAAATATTTATACTGGTGAATATAAAAACTTTATACAAAGTGGTAACATTGAAAATATAACCTATCAAAACTGATTAAAGGAGAGAGAGAAAAACCTAAATAATCTTATAATTATTGAAGGATTTAGAACAATGTCTTAGTTTCCCAATACAAGAGATGAGGTGATTTTTAAAGAAGTTATAAAAATAGATATTTCCAAGTTCACACAAATATTTTCAGACAAAAGAAATATATATGTATATATATATATAATTCTTTGATATATATATCAATATATCTATATATAGATATCTATATCTATATCTATATATATATAGATATCTATATAGATATCTATATATAGATCTCTATCTATCTATCTATATATCTCTATATATTTCTTTGAACTATTTAATGTGTCTATATACATTATATATAAATAATTGCACATAGAAATATGTATAGAGGTGCATATATACACATTAGTATTCACACATACATTCCTTTACTCTGTCAGCAAAGACTGCTTAGAAGCAACAAAATCCCAGGAGTAAGAAGTATCCTTATCATCCAATTTTACTTTCTAATGCTATTCTCTAGAAAAACAATCCAGGGCAGATAAATGGCTGACTCTAGGACTGATTTAGGAAACATACAAAATAAACCCGGAGTATTTTGTAGTGCCAGGAAGTAAAGTGCTCAAAACAAATTTAACTGTTGAGAAATGTCAAAAGAACTAAGAACCGACTGAAAGAGCTCACAGTGCACAAAAGTGGAACAATTTAAGCAGCAAAATAAAGTTGTAATGGATTATACTCCAATGTGTAAAATTAATAATCATGATTCCATGCTGATTTAAAAAGTGACTGAAGAGCACCTGGGTGGCTCAGTCAGTTAAGCATCTGCCTTTGTTTCAGGTCATGATCCCAGGGTCCTGCCATGGAGCCCCTACCTCGGGCTCCCTGTTTACAGGAAGACTGTCTCTCCCTTTCTTCCCTACCCATGCTCTCTCTCGCTATCTCTCTCTCCCTCAAATAAATAAAATCTTTAAACTAAACTACAATAAAATAAAAAGTGATTGAATAAATTAAAAGGGAAATAAATAAATCTCCCATTCAGAAGAATTGCAGGATTCCAAAGAGTTATTGTAGATACTCTGTCCTTATGGGGAGGCAGTCTGATATGGGGAGTGTAATATGGGAACTGTAATATGGGAAGTGTAATATAGGAAGAATTGGAAGAAAGGAACTTGAAAGTGAAAAATTTTGACAAACTACCTCAGCCAGGTGAAAAGGCCAACGTCAAAAGTAATATATCATGTACATGCCATAAACCCTTGAAATAATGTAATAAAAATGACATGTTACCTTTCTGGTTTTTCTTCCCACAACCCATAATCTTATGTCTAAACATGAGAAAAACATCAGAAAAATTCCAATAGAGGGATATTGTACAAATATCTAATCAATACCTCTAAAATTATAAGGTAACCAAAAATAGTCAAGAACAGCTTAAGAAGAAATGAAAACAAAATGTAATGTGGATAGCAAAAGGGATTCTGGGGAACAGAAAAGGCTATTAGAAATTAAATAAATCTCAGTAAATTATGCATTTTAGTTAATAATTATGTATCAATGCTGGTTCATTTAATTGCAACAAATGAACTAAACTAATACTAAAATGTTAATAGTGGAAACTGGGTATGTAGGTGTATGGAAATATTTTATTTTCCATAAATCTGAAAATATTCTAAAAATAAGGTCTATTTCAAAATATGCCATGGGCAAGATTTCCTTTTTTTTTTTCAGTTTTTAACTGTTCTTTTAGTTTAAAAAAGAAATTTGAAAAAGCATTTCAACTTAACCTATTCCATTTAAAAAACCTGAAGAAGGGTTGCATAACCAAAATAAATGCATAATGACAAAATTGCAAGAAAAAAATCTCTCTTATGACTTCCTAATTAATCTTGTGAAAACAATTCTGTGATTTTATAATTTCCTTGTCGAAATAAACCTATGGTTTCCAATGTTTTAATACCATCTGCAATTTTATATTTCGCTTTAGAGTCTTATCCTATCTCAATTCATATCCAAAATCTGTTCCTATATCTGCTTGACATAGACTCTCTTCAGTCAAATTACCTATGTATACTTTCACACAATGGAAAAAATAAATAAGGAGGAAAACAAACAAACAAACATAAGATAGAAAATGTGTCTGCTTGGCAAACTTTTAGCAAGACCATTCCTCCTTCTGGAATATTCTTCCTCTGTCTTCATCTGTTGACATTCTGTTCATATTCCATAGTCCAACTCAAAATTTGCAACTGATAATCACCCTTTTCTGATTTCATTATCTGGGAATGAATATATCAGAGAGTGTTTATGTTATTCAGTAAATATCTATTCAGCATGAACTAATGCAAACTGAAATACTTACCTGTAAAAGGATAATATCTATAAAAGCAAAGCTGTGAAGGATAAAGCAGAAGAGATTTGAGATGTTACAGACATGCTAATCCAAGAAGAGCTGGACACACCATTCTGTTAGAATGATGGGCAAAACCATAGGATTAATAGGTGTTGAACTGTAGACATAAGAGCAAGGAGTGTATTCATTATGTTAGTGGTGTGTAAGAGGACCAGAAGACAGGTCAACACATTCAGATTTGGGTATGTGCTTTCCATGTTCATAGGAATTTACTTGGCAATCCGACACATGATTAAAATAGATCCTAAAAATAGAAAAAAAAATCAGTGTAAAAGAACAGGAAAAATTGAGATTAATTAAGATGTTTTAGCAAAGAAGCCGAAAAAAAAATAGGAAAAAACTTAGCTTTATTTTATTTATTTTTTTTAAACTTAGCTTTAATTTAGCTACTCCAGGTTTCTTACGATTGGTGTTTGTATAAAATAACTTTTTCCAACTTTTATTTTTAAGTCATCTGTGTCTTATATTTAAAGCAGATTTCTTATAGACAGTGCATACTTGAGTCTTTTTTATGCATTCTGACAATTTCCGACCTTTAATTGGGGGTGTTTAGATTATTTATATTTGATGCAATTTTTTTTGATCCAAATAATTTAATCTACTATTTCCAGACTTTTGTTCCATCTGTACCATATTCCCATTTTTTTTCCTCTTTCTCTTCCTTTGGATTGAGTACATTTTAATGATGACACTTGATCTCATTTTTGGCTTATAATCTATATAACTGTTTTTGTTACAATGATTGCTTAGAATTTAGAGTATATATCTTTTAAGTATCATAGCCTCCCTTCAAATAGTATTATACCATTTACGTATCTGCAAAACCTTGAGCAAGTAGACTTCTATTTCCTTCATCCTGACTATTGTGAGGTTACTTTCTTATGTTTTACTTCTATATATCTTATAAATCCTACACATACTGGGAATTCATTTTAATAACTTTAAACAATTATCCTTTGAAGTGATTTTAAAAACAAGAATTTTTTTATTTATATGCATATTAACCATTCTCTCTCTCCCTCTCTCTCTTTTTTTTTTCTTTCTTGTAGCTCCCCTTTTAGTATCTCCTTATTTTTAACCTTTGCCTGAAGGGCTTTCGGTGATATTTCTTGTGGTTCTGATGATAGTGATGCTGATTACATATCCTTTTGAATTTCAGGTCTCAAGTTTTTATTCTGGCTTCATTTCTGAAATGGATTTTTTGCTGAAATAAAATGTTCTAGGTTGACAATTGTTCTTTCCAGTACTTTTAAGATGCCTTTCTCTTTCTTTTGGCTTGAATTGTTGTTGACAGTAATTCTTCTCTCATCCTTATTTTCCATGGCTATATATATATATATATATATATATATTATGCTTTTTCCCTTCACAGCTTGAAAGATTTTCTTTATATCACTGATTCTAAGCAATATGATTATGATGTCCCTCGGTACAATTTTCTTCTTTATTATGCTTGGGGTTCATTGAGCTTCTGGGAACTTTGGATTTATAATTTTTATCAAATTTGGAAATTTTGGGCCATTATTTCTTCAAATATTTTCTTTTCCACTCCTGCCTCTCCTTTTGATGTCTGAGTCTTTATTAAGCCACTTGTCTTATAACTTTGGTGCACTGTTTATTTTCTCCAGACTTTTAAAATCCATATTTCATTTATTACATTTTTCCTATGATATATTTAAATTAAGTAATATTTTCTTATTTAGTATTTGAATTTAATCCAGTGTATTTTTCATTTTAGAGGTCATATTTTCATCTTTAGAAGTCCAATTTGGGTCTCTTAAGAGCTTCTATTTCTCTCTGTATCATCTTTAAACACTTCTGTTCTGAACATAAGGAGCATATTTTCCACTTACAATGTATGATCTCTTATTCTTTTCTACCAATTCTACCTGCACCCTTATGGAATCTGTTTCAATTGATTGATTTTTCTTCTTACAATGCATTATATTTTTCTTCTTTGAATGCCTGGTTTATATTTTATAAAGACCAAACATTGTGAATCTTATATGATCGGTTGCTGGAATTTTTGTATTTCTATATTTCTGAGCTTTGCTATGACATGTAGCTGAGTTACTTGAAACCAATTTTTAACCTTTCAAGGCTTGTTTTTAAGCTTTCTTAGGGGAGTCCAGGAAGCATTTCATCTAGTACTAATGTGGCCTCACAAAAATAGGAAATACTTCTTTATGACTCTTGTTGAAACCTGTGCGTTACGATGTCTTTTCATTCCAGTTGGCAAGCAATCCTTGGCATGCAGAATTTCCAGGTATTATTCTCCTCAATCATTTCTGGTGACTTTTTCCTGAATTTAGTTTTCTCTAAAGCATGTGTTAATAAGCACTCAGTTGTATATTTGAAGGAAACACAGCATATGTTCACTGATTCTCTCTTTCCGTGAGTGTGTGTCTGTGTGTGTGTGCAGGCACGTGCATGTGTGTGTGAGACCTATTTGGTGTCTGCCTGTGAATTCCAGTCCCCTTTATTTGTCTGAACTCTGAACTCTGCCAGTCTCCATTTGAGTATCAAATTCTCATGCTTTTGCCTAGAACCTCCCTTTAGTTTGTAAGCAGAAGCAATCATATGATCCAACTTATTTTTTTTCCTTTTCTATCAGTTATTAGTTGTTGTCCAGTCTATTTTCCAAAATCTGAAAATATTTACTTCATATATTTCATCTGTTTTTTAAATTATTTCACCTGGGTGGGTAAATTTGGTTCCTGCACTTCCTCACGGCAGAAAATGGCAAGCTGAAGGTAGCTTCAAACTGGCAAATGATATATTGGGAAAATAGAGGCTGATTTGAGAATGCTTAGTGATAAAATGAATAAAAAATGATTACTTAATCTGATAAAAATGGTAAGGGAGAGGAAAGACCCTAGAACAAGCCACTTTATTCACTCTTGATGGTTGATATTTCTGTTTTATCTTTTGCTTAGTATTTTATTTAATTTCTTGCCTTCATTTTACATGGATATGTAAATGAATTTTACTCATATTACTTTTGCTTATAAGTCTGCCCCCTAACACCCACATCTATACTATGATCATCTAATCAATCTTTGAAAGAATGCTCATAGATTATTTTCACTGTGGATTATAATGGGAAGGAATACGCACTTGGCCAATACACTAGATGTCTTCGTGGACTAAGACATCTATGTAGTAGGAAAATCTCTTGTTGTCTCCTATTATTTTATATATATATAATATATATAATGGATTTATATGACTGAGATGAATTCTAAATATACAAAATAGTCACTTGTCAATTCAAGTATGAAAATGTTCACTAGAATTGAATGATGAAATCAACTGATATTGAAGTAAGGAGAACCTTATCTTATTCTACAGTATGAGTGGCAAATTAAAAAAAAAAAGAAAAAAAAAAAAAAGAAACCCTGTCTGGGGGTACCAGTGTGGCTCAGTCAGTTTACAATCAAATTCTCGGTTTTCACTCAGGTCATGATCTCAGGACCATGGGATGGAGCCCCTATTCCAGCACCATTCTTAGGGAGGATCCTGCTTGAGATTCTCTCTTTCTCTCTCCCTCTACCCCTCCCTCACTCATGAGCTCTCTCTCTCTCTAAAATAAATAAATGAATCTTTTTTAAAAACCCTTCTATCTGTATAAATCATTGGATTTTGGGACATTCTTAGATGGATGTGAGGGAAACAACAATAGAAAGCTATAGATGGAAAATATCTTTTTAAAAAAATAGGTCTGAATACATATATCTCAATATGAAGATCTTCCTGACTGAATTACTGAATCAATTCTCAAAAATTAAATAAAATAATACTTTTGAATTCTATTCTCCAGGGAGTGAAAGAAATTGCACGTGGGATTAAGATTTGAAAATGCGATTGTGAATTGTTACTTGCTATGTATCAATGCATTTATTTGTTACAAAATTTCAGGTTGAATTGATCTCAAAAAATTAGGGTCTGATTTATGTTCTACCTACACTATGTTCAAATTTAAACCTTACCTTGCATAAAGAATTATTAAACATGGAAATAAATTTGAGTTTTTGCCTCCTACATTTCTTGAATTCCTCAGAATTCACATACAAATAACATGGAAAAAAAAAAGGCAAAGGAAAAAAACAAACAAACCTGAGGTTGTTTCAGGTTAGCAAGATAGATGGAATGACATCTTATTCAATGGTGATTTGTGAGTTGTTATCTTGCTAATAAAATCAAATGTCACCCTAATTGCTTTACAAAACCCCAAATTTGGAAGTAGGTATTATGTCTAATACTGACAAAGCAAGGGATACAAATATTTGGTCTTAGCATCAAGAAACAAGGAAGAAAGTCTCCCAAACTGGTATAGCACTCTAATGAGCTACAGAACTCCATGCTGACTCTAAATGCCACCAGAATTAGAAACTAGGGATCTCTTACTTTTGTTAAGGAAAAAAAAAAAAAAAAAAGAAAAAAGAAAAAAGAAAGTTGACTGAAACTAAATATACTTAATTTCAGAACCCTCTCTATAATGCATAGAAAAATGTATCAATGCCACATAATCATGTAATGCAATAACAATTTTAAGGTAGATACTTGTTCAAATCAGTGTTTTCTAAATGGATTATAACACATTTTTGTTTACATTTTTACTGCACTATAAATTGTCAGAATCAATGAAATATATTACCCAAACTTAGAGGCTATTAGAACTTAAAATAGCTCACTACTCTTTCACTATTCTCTTTCACTGAAAACATAAATTGATTACTTAAATTTGAATATAAAGAATTTTTTTATTTTGAGGTAAAGATGTATGTGTGTGTGGGTGTGTGTATATATGTATATTGTATATAACACATTTATTCACACTATGATTTGAGCATGCAGCAACAAAATAGTTTCTTTATTTTTATCTATAACTATTACAGATGTCCTAAGCTTTTTGAGATAGAAAGAATATTATGACAGTTTCATCCATTAACATTAGGCTGAAACAAATAATAGTCACTTTAAGTAATATTCAGTCTCTCTAGGTAGCAATACTCATTTATATTTCTTCTCATACCCTCCTTCTTTCAAAGATGGTTTCTTTGTCTTTAGCATACGAATTGGTCTGCACAACTCTGTGAATGCTTGGCAAAGAGGTCCTTAAATCTCCTGTGGCATTATCGGGATCTGCGTATCTCTAAGGTAACATCCCTTATCTATCTTCTCACTATGTGCTATTCTGTCAATTGATCATGTTAACCATGACATGATTACATCTTGTTCAGGTTGCTCAGAGCTCAGACAGTGTTCCTGATTGATCCGATGTCACTTGGGAAGTAGTTGGCATGATGGGCACTGTTATATCTGGTGAGTGACTCATATGAGTGTAGAAGGTGACTCAGAAACGCTAAATAACTCTGTGACCATGCTGAACTACAGAGGTTGCTTGGAATGACCTCATCCAGGTCCATCGAGGGTCATTATAGAATTCTACCTACCATAATGGTCGATCATCTTTATGTTTAATTAAAAATCAAATTAAGGTTGAAATAATTATTTTTTTTCCTCAATAACAGCTAGCTTTTTTTTTTTTTTTTTTTTTTTTTTTTTTAGATTTTATTTATTTATTTGTCAGAGAGATAGAGAGAGCACAGGCAGGCAGAGTGGCAGGCAGGGGCAGAGGGAGGAGCACGCTCCCTGCAGAGCAAGGAACCTGATGTGGGACTCTATCCCAGGATGCTGGGATCATGACCTGAGCTGAAGGCAGCCACTTAACTGACTGAGCCACCCAGACATCCCAACAGCTAGCTTTTAAATCTATCACCTGGAGTACAATCTTATTTCAAATGTCAGAAGCTATATAGTAATGATATAACTTACTTATCTTTTTGTTAATCTTAGTTTATTATTATAAGAACACAACATGAGATCTACCCTCTTAAAAAACTGTTAACTTTATAATATGGTATTGTTAACTATAGGAAAAATATTGTACAGCAGATTCCTAGAGCCTACTC
This sequence comes from Enhydra lutris kenyoni, assembly GCF_002288905.1. Lineage (NCBI taxonomy): Eukaryota > Metazoa > Chordata > Mammalia > Carnivora > Mustelidae > Enhydra > Enhydra lutris. The sequence goes on along the minus strand of NW_019154105.1, from coordinate 44,883,841 downwards.
ATCTTACATAGCTGAAATTTTACATATATTGATAAGCAACTGTCCATTTTTCAAAGTACATTTTGATCTCTTTGCCTCTGTTGCATTTGAATCTGCTAACCACTGTTTCCATGAGCCTCTCTCAACTTTTTCTTTCATGAGGCTACTCTCCTATTTCTCCCTCAGTGATTCCCTTTGTGCTTTGTTGTGAATGCCTTCTTCTTTTTCCCTCTCTTTTGTCTTAACTTTTACTAAAGTATGGGCCATCTGTTGGCCTAATAGCCTAGGAAAATGATCAAGTCAAGGCTGTTACAATGGCTTGCAACAAAAACAATAAAGAATTATCAGTAGATGGCTTTTCCATTCCCAGGTTTTAGGGTTTCTTCCATGGAACAATGAAATTAGGAGGAGCAGGTGAGGAAATGCAGACTTATTGATATTTACTTTCTTTACTATGACTATGAACATGTCAGAGATAATATAATGAGTCAGCACAACCTGAAGATTCTCAGTCTTAAAGGCTCTTCACACTACCACCTAAGTCCCAATTCTTATGATCTCATTTAATTAATACTGCAGATTGTACACTAGGGGATTCCATAAGGTGATGCTCCTTTAGAAATTAATGTTTTACTCATTTACATGTAGCATATTCCTGTTATAACATCTGTAAAATTAGGAAGAAGTTCCCCAAATGAGGAAGTTGATAATTTTGATTGTCAATTCATTGTGAATTCTGCTAAAATTATATTGTTAATTTATTTCATTTTTGTTATGAAACAGAAATAAGAAAACCTGTAATCTCCTCCTTATACCACTTACATTCCTTTCTAAAATTATCTTTCTTGATACATACAATTGATTTTAACACAATATGGAAAATATTTCAATGCTCACTTACCTTTTGTTTTTTTTTAAAGATTTTATTTATTTGCCAGAAAGAGAAAGCACAAAGAAGAGGAACAGTGGACAGAGGGAGAAGCAGGACTGATCAAGGACCCCAATGAAGAATTCAATCCCAGGACCCCAGGATCCTGACCCAAGCAGAAGGCAAGACGCTTAACTGATGAGCCACTCAGGTGTCCCTGCCCTTTGCTTCTTTTTTAAAAACATTTTCTTTCTGATCAAGATTACCCCACCATTTCTCCCACTCTGTATTTGTGTCTAATTACTTTTAAAAACTCTACTGCAGTAAAGAACACAAACTCTTGGGACGCCTGGGTGGCTCAGTTGGTGAAGCAGCTGCCTTCAGCTCAGGTCATGATCCCAGTGTCCTGGGATAGAGTCCCACATCGGGCTCCTTGCTCAGCAAGGGAGCCTGCTTCTCCCTCTGCCTTTGCCTGCCTGTGCTCGCTCTCTCATTCTCTCTCTCTCTCACAAATAAATAAATAAAATCTTTAAAAAAAAAAAAAGAACACAAACTCTGGTTTTCATCAGATTCTTTCCTGATTTATAGTTTCATCAGTGACTTAAATATTGATTTTTCCGTGTATTTATTCTTAGCTTAGTTTTCTTGACTTTGTATATTCTATTTTAGGTAATAGTATACACTCAACATTTTAAATAGCACCAGCATTCTGATGACTCAAGTGTTGACCTGTTATTTATACATCCCTCTGTCTAATAGACATATCTAACTGAACATGTTATAATGATTGGTGTGAATCAATCAGGTACTCATTCTGTAGGATAAAATGGTAACTCTAGTACCCCCATCAAGAGTTAAAATAATTGGTTGAAGTAAGTGGCAACGTAATGTCAAGTTCTACTTGACTTCCCTATCAAGCTCTTATTCTAAATTAAATTAGGTGACACCATTAACATGATAATTCCATGCTCAGTGGTTCAGCTGTATGTAAGTTCTAACCTCCATGTGCTCTGGTGCCACTTGTTAAATATTATGGGTGATCTTCTGCCACCCTGAACTTGATTATGTAGATGCACATTTTGTCAATTTAGGTAAATGTTTCAGAACTCACTAAGTAGGGAATCACCTATTTTCCATCTTTCAAAAAAATATATTATCTATGTCATATTTAGGAGAAACAAAACATAGCAAAACATATCTCACTATTCTAGAGGACAAGGTTATCTAGCTTGGATTCTAATCAGAATTTCTCCACTAACTTCCTATATGTGCTCATCCATTTGGAATATATTTTTTATTAATTTTTAAAGATTCTTGTTATGGTTAATTTTATTTATTGACTTGACTGGGCCAAAATGCCCAGATATTAAGTCAAAGATTATTATAGATGATTCTGTGAAGCTGTTTTTTGGATGAGATTAACATTTAAATTGGTGGATTTTGAGTAAAGCGAATTAAGCTCCATAATGTGAGTGACCCTTATCCAATCAGTGGAAATCCTTAAAGAACAAATTATAACTAATATGTCCATTGATCGGCAACTCCTCATCCCCCTCATCCCCTACCTGCAATCCTCTGGCACTCTTTGATTCTATATATTTGACTACTTTAGATAGATCATATGTAAATGGAAACATGAAATATTTGACTGACTTATTTAACTTAACATTTGTGTGTGTGTGTAAGTGTAAATGTATGCATGTCTCCACATACTGTGCTAAAAATTCAGACCACACAGTACACACAGCTATTTCATTTATAATCATAACGTGAACACTTCTGCCACAACGGTAAATTTTCATGACTACACAATTATATTCTATTTTATTGCTCTATTAAAATAATACTTTATAATCTTCTTGCTACTGGCAATTTGTGTTTTCAACATTTTATTATTATATAACCTTGTGATCAACATTTCTATTTACATATATATAAATTATAATTTCTGGTTCTAGTTTTAAGATGAAATCCTGAAATTAAATTACGAGATCAAGAATAATAACAATTTACATTTTTGAAAGATTCATAGTTTTTATACCAGCTATGGTTGTTTTATTCTCACCAGGATGTAACTAGGTTCACTTCCTTTGCATACTAAAAAGACAAATATCATTAATATTGCTATTTAATTCTAAATATTAAAAGTGTTACCCTTGGAATGTAGTATGTTTCTATTTATAAATCTTTATTATTAACATTTAAATGTTTATATATGTTTAATTTTATTTGCTATAATTTCTTTCTTGCTTCCTTTATTTTTGTGAATACTATTCAAAACCTTTGCATTTTTCCTTACTGGGCTATTACTTGTTTAATAAAATTTTGAAGTTTTACCATATTAATATGTTAATTCATTGTCTTAATAAGTGCATCATCTATCCCTTTTCTTGTCAGCACTTTCTTTTATTATGCTTTCTTATGCATAAACACTTACATTTTTCATATGGTAGTAGTTTCTGTGTCTTTTAAAATTTCTATAACAATGTTATCCTTAGAAAGTCAGATATTTATATTTTATTACTTTTTTTTAGATTTACATTGAACTTCATCAAAATCATATTTTGTCATTATAGTTTGAAAAAAATTCTTTGCCTTATTTTTTCCTCAACCATTTTACCAGAATTTTTTTTTTTTTTTTTTTTAAAGTAGTCTCCGCATCCAGTATGGAGCTCAGTGTGAGGCTTAAACTCAGGACCTTGAGATCAAGACTTGATCTGAGGTCAAGAGTCAGATACTTAACCTGCTGAGCCACCTAATTGCTCCTCCCAGAAATTTTATTGAGTAAATCTCTTTTATTTAGTGATTTTTCTGGAGAGCACATTATTGTTGTATCTGTGTAAACAAATCTTAACTGTTGCTTTTGGTACAGTGAGTTAAATTAGTACTATTTAGTGGTCTCTAGAGTTTCTTATTTCTTTATTAAGTTGCTCTAAATTATTCATGTTAAAGTTCTGCTAGAGACTAACACTTGTGGCCTCAGAGATAAAAAGTGTGACCAAGGCATTGCTAATGAGGGCTTTGGTTTGTCTGCATTAACCTTTATGTAGATAATGAAGCAAGGAATCGATTGAAATTTTTTGGTTGCAAAACTACACATACATCCATGTTTCAAAAATTGTCTTATTTATTGTTTCAGAAATACAGTCTACAACTGTGATTCCTTTACTTCTTTCAGGTATAGGATTACAAAAAAACAAATAAGAAAATATTTGAAAATTACTAGGGACTTATCTTTAATTTTTTGAGAATACATGCAGAAAGCGCTTTCTTAATAACCTTTAGCACAGAAGAAAAACCAACTGCAAGTATTTACTTTCTTTCAAATTTTAAAAGATTTCCAAAAGAGGATTTAGATTCAACATTATTAATAGTTAAAACTAATGATAACTACAATTACTAGTCTTCTGATATTTATGAGGCACTTAACTTTCACAGTAATCCTTTGAAATTGTTACAATTTTATGCCATAGGAAACTAATTCTCATAGTCAAAGTAACTTGTCAAGGGCACAGAGATAATGGCAGAATCAGTTATTTTCAAAACCAAAGCTTTCAGAGTCTCTGCTCATGACCTTAATCACCTTCTTATACTGAGTCATTTATATTAAACACATTACTGATAAAGAATATTCAACTAGGACACAGTCTAAATTAATTTCAGTTAATGCTCTTTTAAAAAGTTATCAAATGTTATCCAGAAACTGATTCCTTAAAAGTTTGTTTTTTTCATCTTGAATGATTATAAAGATTTTGGGGGTTTCATATTCCTATGAAAAAATGGTACCTGAGTAAGCTGAAAGCTCTCTCTAACCAAAGACACACACAGACACATACACACACAGAGTAAGGAGGCAAATAACACTATTGCTGGTATGACGTATACTTAGCATACAAAGCAAATCATTCATTAGAGTAAATGAGATGTTGTAAGTAATTACATGACAGCGGTCATGAATCAACACTGTCTAGACAGAATGAGACATATGGCTACTCTACCCACAGTTCCCAAATACAAGTTAAAAAGGGGAAAGGATTCTACAATTTTCACTTTACATGTAAATAATGAAATAAATATACTAGATCAGATAGGCACTTTTCTGAGGTTAATAGTACAGAGGCAGGTGGAGATTGTGCAGAAAACAGTTTTACTGGATTCAGATTCTTTTATAGAATGATCATAATGAAAATACTATCTATAAGAATATATGAGATAACATGTGGAATAAAGTAATATAGCAAGCAGAGGAGATGTTCAAATCTTTAAGTACTCCTATTCATAGAAATAAAAGATGAAAGTTAATTGAATATTCAACTGAAAACTTAGAAAAGTAACAGATGAAAAGATAAGACAGCAAATAATAAAGGTAGAAGAAAGCTGTGAGTTAAAAAAACAAATATAGGAGCCCCTGGGTGGATCAGCTGGTTAAGCGTCTGCCTTAAGGCTCAAGTCATGATCCCAGGGTCCTGGGATTGAGGCCCATATGGGGCTCTCTGCTCATCAGAGACCCCAGTTTTCCCTCTACCTCTGTCTAGCACTCTGCCTACTTGTGCTCGCTCTTTCTCTTTAAATAAAATCTTAAAATAACTAAATGAAAGGGATGTCTGGGTGGCTCAGTGGGTTAAAGCGTCTTCCTTCAGCTCAGGTCATGATCCCAGGGTCCTGGGATAGAGCCCTGCATCAGGTTCTCTGCTCAGCAGGGAGCCTTCTCCCCGCGCCCCTGCCTGTTTCTTTGCCTACTTGTGATCTCTGTCTGTCAAATAAATAAATAAAATCTAAAAAAAAAAAAAAAAAAATGGAAACAGAAATATATTGACAACTAATAAATAAATAAGCAATACTTAAAATATATATAATAAATATATTTAAATGAAAATATATATAAGTATAAAAATTAAATATTTAAATAAAATATTTAAATATTATTAAATAAATATATAATCTATAAAAACATATATATCTATATAACTTTATATAGAGATATATACTTTTTTAAACTAACAAACCACTTACAGTAAGAAGCCTCTTGAATGGTCCCCACCTATTGCATTGGTGTGTGGTCCCCATATTCTTGCATTGCTTTTCTTCAGTGTGAGTTAGATTTAGTAATTTGCTTCTAATAAATGTAGCAGGGGGAACAAGATGCCATTTCTGAAGTTAGGTTTGAGCATTACAGATATCAGTTGGGGAACACTTTTTCATGATCTCTTGGCTCACTTCTAAGGGAAGCCAGCTGCCATACTGTGAGTTGCCCTTTGAAAAGGCCCACAAGATAGCAAACTGAGGGAAGCCAACAGCCGACTCCCAGGGAAGAAATGAATCCTGTCACCAACCATTCGATAAGCTTAGAAGCTGATCCTTGTGTGATCAAGTTTTTAGATGAGACACAAAGCTTGCCAATACCCTCCTTGCAATTTCACGAGATTGTGCCAGAAGTATCTATGCTGGGTGATTCCTCAAAACAAATATTGTGAAATAATAAATGTTTGCTGTTTTAAGGCATCGCATTTTGGCTTAGAGTTAATACATGACATAAAACTAATACACTGCTAGTGATCAACTAAGAATAAAAGAGGAAGAATAAAGAAAAATAAACAGAATAAGAAATGCCAAGGCACTATAACTAGTAACAGAAGTTAAAAAAGGGGGGGGATAAAGCAAATTAGTTAAACTTTTTTTTTGCTTGGAGGAGATATGCTAATGGTACCAGTATTTGAAGATTTTATCTATTTATTTGAGAGAGACAGAGATAGTGACAGAGAGCAGGAGTAAGGAGGAAAGGGAGAACCAGGCTCTCTGCTGAACAGGGAGTCCAATGCAGGACTCAATCGCAGGACCCTGGAATCATGACCTGAACCGAAGGCAGACACTTAACCAACTGAGTCACCAAGGTACCTGAAAACTTACATTTTAAATGTAGGTTCTAGGCAAAATTAACTAAATTATAAAGCCTAATATTACTAATGATGGTATAACCTAACATATGCCTCTTGATATGTTGTAACTTAAAGTACACAGTACAACACCCAATAAGCATTTTTTTTATTTCTTTTCAGCGTAACAGTATTCATTGTTTTTGCACCACACCCAGTGCTCCATGCAATCCGTGCCCTCTCTAATACCCACCACCTGGTTCCCCCAATCTCCCACCCCCCGCCCCTTCAAAACCCTCAGATTGTTTTTCAGAGTCCATAGTCTCTCATGGTTCACCTCCCCTTCCAATTTCCCTCAACTCCCTTCTCCTCTCCATCTCCCCTTGTCCTCCACCAATAAGCATTTTTAACACATGTGTTTTACCTGGAACTTAGAAAAGGTTTAGACTAAATTCCACACTTCAGAAAGCATACAGTAGAGAGAGATGATTGCCACAGGCCATGTTCTCTCTGCCTCTCCCCAGTTACATGTTGGATGTACATGTTGGATATAATTTATCAATTTTTTTTTTTAGTAGGTTTCTTTCTCTCTCTCTTTCTTCCAACAATAAAATGACATTCTGGAGAAGATTAAATCAAGAATTTATCCAACTATCTACTCTACTTTCTCAGTTTCTATTGAACCTTTTTCTTAAAAGCACTAAGAGTTGGTTACTGGGTACCATATTGTCTTTGGTAACTTCTTCAAAGGCTAATGTTTTACTTAAATTTGAAACTTGTAGATTTGGGCAGTTTTGAGTAATGCTATATTTTCTATTATGTTTTTGGCTTTTACCATACTGATAATGAATAATACACTAATACAATTTTTAAAATCATGAAAAAGCACATTATTTCTACTGAGATACAACTCAGGTGGTAATTCCTGGAAGATTCTTGACTTTCATAATCGTTCCTGCCACAATGAAGTTTGTGAAATTGGAAAGGTTTGGTTTTTTTGTTTTGTTTTGTTTGTTTGTTTTTTCAGTCTTTTTAATTTTGATGTAAAAATTCTGGTCTTTTTACTTACAAAATATCTTAATATTTGGACTATGTTATAGACTGAATTGTGTTCCCCTCAAAACTCATATGTTGAAGGCCTAACCCCCAATGTGATTGTATTTGGAGGGAGGGTCATTAAGGTGGTAATAACATTTAAATAGGCCATAAGGGTGGGGCCCTAATCCAATAAGACTTTCCTGGGAGCAGCAGCCACAACTGCCATTAAGCTGAAACCTGATTATTCATTTAAACTAATGAAGAAAACACAAAGCAATGTGTTCTTTGGTTTTATGTTTCCATGTGGAAGGAGTTCCCTTACAATTACCCTATTTCTACCTCTTCACTAACTTCTCTGTAGGAAAAAGTAGGTGGCCTACCTGATTGCAGAGTTTTGGAGTAATTTCTTAGAATCCCTGGCTCAAATTTTGTTGTTGTTGTTGTTGTTGTTTTGTTTTTTACTTTGTCTTTGGTATTAGAGTCCTTGTCTAGGATAAACCTCCATTCTTCTGTTTTCTCCATGTTCTAAATTTTACACACATTATCTACCTGGTAGGGCAGCCTCTGTGGTCCAGATCAGACTGGATACGTCTGTCTATTTCTGGGGTACAAACTTAGCAGATGATTTGGCCATATCCTATTGAGGCTTGTTTGTTTAGCTTTGCTAGGAAGAAAAAAAAAAAAAAAGGTGATAATTGATTTTTCATTTTCTGAGTTAAGCTTACCTGTCAATTGTTTCCAGCTTGAAAGAGAAAGAGGACTATGGAGAAGTCATATTAACATCATTGCTAGCTTTCAATCTTTCAAAAATCCTAATTAATGTTCTTCAAAATAAAGTGTTCCCTCCCATGAGAATGTGGGATAATTCAATGGTGAGTATAAAAATAATATTAGAATTTCTATTACATTTATCTAAAATATGATAAACATTGTTATATTAGTGCTTAAAATAAGAACAGTTTTTCTTTAAATTATGCTATTTATTCATTTGAGAGAGAAAGACCATAAACAGGGGAGAGGGGCAGAGGGAGAGAGAGAAACAGGCTCCCCACTGAGCAGGGAGCCAGACACTGAGCTTGATCCCATGACCCTGAGACCATGACCAGAGCCAAAGGCAGACATTTAACTGACTGAGCCCCCACAAGTGCCCCAGAAAAACAGTTTTGTGTTTATCCATATGATAAATAACCACTGGACAGCTATTATAGGCAGGCACAGTTTAGGTTCTAGGAAACCAGTGATAAAAGAAATAGGCAAAGACTCATCGTTTAAGAGATCTGCGTTGTGTCCAAGTTTCACATAAAGGGAAATAAACAATTGAGGTGTAATTTAATTTTATATTTTGATAAATGCAATGAAAGCTAATAAAGCAGTGAGAGTGGATAGAACATGGTAGACGTATGCTGACAAAATTCTATTTCATTTAGCAGAGGCCAGAGTGAGTAAAGAGGTTACCCGTAAGAAGAGATCTTGTGACATCAAAAGTCATGGCACACCTGAAGAAAAGAAAAATGCTAGAACATAGGAGTGGTGGTGGTGAGAGGTAAGAAGTAAAAGGGGAAGCCAGAAGAAGAGTCAGATCATGAGAAGTATTTTGGCATGGGTGGGATTTTGGATGTTAGTCAAGTAATAGGTCATTAGAGGCTTCTGAGTAGGTGAGGTGATGACACAATCTGATTTACTTTTAAAAGGCTCTCTCTGGCTCCTGCTGGAGAAAAATAAAAATGTATTAAGGAACGTTCTCCTTTCATTTTTAGTGCAAACATTAAAAAAAAAAGTTTGAAAGCCACTGATCTAAAAAATAAATGAATGTTTCAATTTTTTATGCTTTCTCTAATGAGAAAATAAGCTCAGATTTTTTAAAATGATGTCATAGAACTAATATAAAAACAATATCAAATAAAAATACCATGGGCTTTAGGAAAACCAAACTAGAAATTAATTCCAAATTGGTCTCTGCCTAATTGTGTATCTTCAGGTAAGTTATGTGAGTTATCAGAGCCTCCATTTCTTTGTGAAATTGCAAAGATTAATTATTATCCTGATTGTCTTTGTATGAACTGGAGCTATGCTTATTGCATCTAGTCCTGATCAAGAAATCAATATATATCATTTCTCATTATTATTGGTGGCCAGATATGTTGGACAACCCAAAATGAAATAATAACAACAACAACAAAAACCAAAAAACAAAACAAAACAAAACAAACAGACAAACAAAAAAAACCACCTAATTTTGTAGAACTCTGTTGAGAATTTCCAGATCTCCAGATGTCCCAACTGCTTAATATAGGAAGGGCAGAGGATAAATAGAACTGGAATGTACATTGACAGAAAGGTGAGAAATAGGGCAAGGGTAAAATAACAAAGATGACAACCATATGGTCATTAATAGATAAGTTTTCTCACCTGTCACTTTCTGTATTTGAAAAAATCTGTCATGTCAATTCCAACAGGCCCTTGGAGACAATAAAGTACCCCTCCCACTCCTACAACAGATAAATGAATAATTTTATCAGACTATTCAATATTATTCAAGTCTAAAATTACTTTCAAGTGAAGTGATCATTTATTTGAGGCAAAATAGTCTGTTTTTGTTCCAATTATCCAGTTAGTAGCCTTCATTCTCCACACTACTTCTCATGTCTTGACATCAACTCAAATTTGCCATCCAGGGTTCGGTTTTTTTTTTATGCTCCTTTCTGTACAGTTGGAAGATACAAACTCATTCCCTTATAACTTTGTTCTTTTCCATTCCACTGATTTTTCCCTTTGGTTTTAATGGATCTTAAGCTTGCTTATGTTCATTTGTTTTCTTTTTGCTACTAATAACCCTGATGATATAGTGTTATTTCTGAGAATGATCTGTTTACTGGGGCCTTATTGTTGCAGAACAAAGTTAAGAAACAAGGCATATAGAAGAGAGAGAGAGGTTGGGGGGACGTTCAGATTGAGAAGAATGTCCCTTTAATCCTTAGAAAACAAAGTGGCAATAATCTTTTTATTTTTTTTTCAAATATAGAAAAGAAAGAGATAAGATTCAAAAATGCAAAAACAAGACAAGCCATAGCCAATAGATATATTTGTGATCTGAAATAAATTCTATAGCATGCTTCATTATCAAATATTAGTTCTCTAAGCAATGACCACAGTAATCAGATAATTTCCAAAATTTCACACACAATTGCCATGTAAACCATGACTAATGATATCATTAAAGCCCTTTTCTTTCATATGCCCTGTGTGCATATGTGTGGGGGGCATGGCTGAGTGTGTGTAACTCATACAGAAACACATATAAGAACATACGTCCCTTGAGGCCCCTGTGTGGCTCAGTCCATTAAGCATTTGACTCTTGGTTTTGGCTCGGGTCGTGATTTCAAGGTTGTGAGATAGAAACCGGCGTTGGGCTCCATGCTCAGTGCAGAGTCTGCTTGAGATTCTTTCCCCCTCCTTCGCCCTCCCCATCTGCTCCTCTCCCCACTGGTGTTCTCTCGAAAGAAAGAAAGAGAAAAAGGAAGAAAGAAAGAAAGAAAGAAAGAAAGAAAGAAAGAAAGAAAGAAAGAAAACGTGTATTTCTCTGAATGACTTGATGTGGTTAAATGAATATTTGATCATATAATTCATTGTATGTGCAACATGATCCAAATGAAAATTGCTAATACGTGTTCAGATGAGCATTTCCTAAAGCATATTCTGCAAAATTATTGTCCCACAAATTGCTTGATAAAAATGGTTTCTGTGATCCATTGCATTTGAAAATTATCTGTCCAGGTATTTAGGTTTTTTCACATGCCTTATATAGACATTGGCAAAGACTGTAAGATAGAATTATTCTAGTAAAATATATATAACACATATAATATATTATAATGTAGTATAATACAAGCAAAAGCTATTTTTAGTTAGCATTGTTGCACATTTGATACATTATTGCTTCTTATGGGGAGTGGGTTTATTGAATATGTGTTATATCCCAAACACTTTTCCAGTTCTGTAGATATTGCAAGTCCTAAAACCCCAGGCCCCCAAAGAGATCACAATCTAGTTGAGAAAACTATCATTTATCAATAATTATTAAATAATATCATAGAAATTAGCTCCACAGGGAATATTAAGGAGGAGGGGAGTAGGTGGGGAAGGGGGCTATGTGATAATTCACTTAACAGATGAAATAATTGTGTTGGTATAAAAAGATAAATAGATTATTATGAAGTGAATTTAGTTATACTGAAATGTGACCTATATTTTCTTCCAGAAACATAAACTGGCAGATTTTCAACATTTTTAAAATGAACTTAACCACAGTGAAGTCCTGCTGCTCATTCTGACCATCACAATAAGAGATGCAAATCTCTGCATGAGGCTGCAGTACTTAGGCATTGACCACCAGGATGGCTGAAGGACCCAAATCAATCTTGCTGTGATCCACTGGAATTTTACTTTCCAGTCTAGAGAAAGGGCACAGTCAATCTCATTATAGTGGCTTGTTAGAGAAAGAAGCTGAACTGTGAAATAAACTCAAGATGACTATAGTACTCTCCCCATGGAGAGATTTGCATCACAAAGCAACCTCATCACTGGTCTTGTCATTATTCATATTGGTGGTGTCAGCAGAGAAAACAAGAACTGAATGTCTAGGAACAATAAACTTCTGATTTACCTTCATTTCAGTAGGAATTTGTGTTATGTCCTAAATTAGAGGGGGAAAAAAGGAAATCAGGAATAAATTTTAATAAAAATCATTTATATTGGAAACCACATTGAGTTTTAAACTTCTCAGCAGAGCTTATATGATTTTGTATGGATATGTTTCATACACATATGTGGTCACACACCTTCTTTATTTATCTAATATCTGCAAGTAAAATTTTAACAAGTTCCATTGTTTTTCTCTTTTTTACTATTCCTAACTCTACTATTTCATACAAAAAATAAATGAAATTAAAATGACTATTTTTCATGATTTTTGAAAAGAATTACCCTCTTTGTATTTCAAATTCTTTAGGACATGGGACATCTGATTTAGCAGTTATATCTCTTTCAGATAGCCAAATAAACAGACTTGCACAGCCACTGAAACTAACTTTTGGAAGGCAGCTATGCTCACCACTATACCACCAACGCAAACTAACTTTTGTTAAACATAAGCTTTCTATAATGCCTTCGGTCCTTCTGTGGTATATTTGCAAATAAATTAATCTTTTAAAAAAAAATGTTGATACTAGAATTCACTTGTATCCCTGGACTTTTTTTTTTTTTTTTTTGGAGTTTTACATTCAGGAGTTGCACACCTATAGAATCCAGCTCTAAATAGATGAAAGAAGAGGTGATCAGGTATGGAAAGGAACAGTGTCTGAAGAGGTAAAGGGTCACTGTAATTTACTAGTCATTACCTTAAAAATGAATATGTGACTACATGACAAGTTACTTCCAAAAGTTGCACTTTCCCAGATGTCAAGATATTTTCTCCTTTAAGAATCATTTGCCAGTTGGTCTTTGCTATCACATTTCTATTAAATAACATGTTTTCTTTGACAACACTTGTTTATCAGAGCAGGTTGAATGTTCCTCTAAAACCTTTTGCTCTCTGGTGATATTTTTATTCATGTGAAAATTTTATTGCTTTTTTTTGTTTTGTTTTGTTTTTGTTTTCAGAGCATTTGTTTCTTTTGTAGAAAGCATTAAGAAAAGACTTCATTTCCATGTGCTTATAAAATAAGCAAATGTCCTTACACAATTAGGTGTTGCAGTACTAGGCAAAAAGTAAGACAAGCCACTGTGTTTATGCTTCCTTCTAGTATAAGGCTAAGAGAAGTTTCAACAGGATGAAACAGAACCCACTGCCAAGGACTAGGAGGGAGGTTTGGACTTACATAAGAGGGAATAGGCAGCTACCTGTAAAATGGGCTTTGAAAGTTAACAGAGAAGGCCAACTGTACTAATTAATTGCCCTTTGGCAACAGGACAATATTTCAGAACCAATTCCGACCAATTCAATTTTCTTTTGTCATTGGATGATTAGATACATCCATCAATATGCAAATAGTGACTGTGTTGACAAGTACTGATTTTTGGAAGTTTATACAGTGAATGAGTAACTTTATTGAGTTTATCATTAAGGCTTTTCCAGAATCAAAGATAGATGAAAGCCTGTTTCCTGAAAGATTTGAACGTAAGTGGAGAGAGCATTGTGGAGAATGAAGTTCCCTTAGAGAAGTAGGGCTGGTTATCTTGGTCATACTGGAGCAGGATTCATTTATACTGGAGCAGACTTCAGCTGGGAGTGAAGCTCACTCTCATTGAAATGACAGAAAAGGACAAGGAGGTTGAAAACATTTTTTCTACTTCACTTAATACACACAAAACACTAAAATACTTACCATAATCCTAAATCCTGATTTTTTTAAAAAGATTTTATTTATTTATTTGACAGACAGAGATCACAAGTAGGCCGAGAGGCAGGCAGAGAGAGAGGAGGAAGCAGGCTCCCCGCAAGCAGAGAGCCCAATGCGGGGCTCGATCCCAGGACCCTGGGACCATGACCTGAGCTGAAGGCAGAGGCTTTAACCCACTGAGCCACCCAGGCATCCCTAAATCCTGATTTTTTAATTGTTTTTTTTTTTTCTCTCTCTCAACAATGCTCTGGCACAAAGTATTAAAACAGTTCTGTGAAACTATTTGTTGTTGTTACACCAAAGACAGCAAGTCCATTCACTGAATCTCGTCATAAAAATAGACACAACTAAAGAATTATTTTAACACAAAGTAATAGAAATCTTCAGGCTATGTTTGCACACTAAAACACAAAACATCTTAAATCTTCAATGTCTGATAATCTCTCCAGTCATATATGGTTTCTTGAAGAAGAGAGAAAAATTCTGCCCAGCTATCAGTCACAAGAGTTAACAGAGGAATGGCTCCCTGTGTTTCAGGCTCTACTGTCACCTCATGACTGTGAATTGGTTTTTATTTGCCTCATATAAATAAGATGATCTATTAATTACTCTCTGTTACTTGCATCTAAACAACTTCACTCTTCTAAATGGGTTTGAGATTAAGGAGAATTGGAAGGAAGGATTTGGAAAGAAAGAAACTCAGTTTCTTTTTCATAGAGCCACCTTTATATTTTCCTTTACATTAATTTGTGCATTAATGGATATAATTATTCTTGCCACCCATAAGCTAAAACACCATTAGGTGCATTATAAAGATGATAATCAATCTTTTTTCCAAAGTGGGACAGGAACACTAGGGAATATTAAAACCCTTAATCCTTCACGAGTTTGAACAGGATACTATTTGAGTTTCTAGAAGGAGACATCAATTATAGCATTATGTGAAAACAACACATGATAGCAATACATAATTTAAAATAAAATGTATATCAGTTTAGATCATAGATTGACTCTATGGGCAGAGAGAGTATCAGCAACTTATTTTATGTTTCTTATTTTTCTCTATTGAGGTGACGATTTCTTCAAGCTTGTACTGTAGGGAGAATTAAAATGAAATTATGCATGCAAAGTACCTCGTACATGGTAGATTTTCAAAGGTATTACTTTATTTTCACCTTTCCCAAGACTTGCTTTTGATCCTCAAAATGGTTCAAAAATCTCCTTACTGGCATGGATTTTCCGTATTGTCTTTGATAATCTATTAGATCTATTTGATAATCTACTAGATCTACTGAGGGATGTCATATTATTTTTGGAAAATAGTCCAGAGCCTTTGAACTACTTTGTTCAATTTATAGTCGTAATCAATAACATTTATGGAATTGTGATTCCTTTCAGTCTGGAAGATATTTTTGTGGGGGAAGCTGTGTTAGGTGTTAGGTGTTTCCTGTTAGAATCTGTTTCTACATTTGTTTTATGAATTTCAATCATTCCGTAGCAGATATATTTAATAATAAAGCAAACACTTACTTAGCATTTACTAAAGGCCAAGCACTATCCTAAGAGAAATTAACTCATTTCATATTCCAAAGTCCCACAACAAAGGAAATATTGTTGACCCAATGTCACAAATAAGGAAACAGATACAGACATGGCAGAAAATTCATATAAATTGCTCAGAATCATTCACCTAGAATTCTACTTAAGTGTAAAAGCTCCAGAGTCCAACTTTTTCTGTTTTTCAGTATGGAATGCTTCACAAATGTGCAGCGACATATTTGTACAGGGTCCATGCCAATCTCTGTATCATTACAATTTTTGTATATCTGCTGAAGAAGTGAGCACCAGAGTTCATCCTCTTAAACACTCATACATTTCCCTTCCCCTTCTCTACTTTTCTGCCTCTTGTAACCATGCACATGGAACCACATTACTAAAACACAGCTTCCCCCACAAAAATATCTTCCAGACTGAAAGGAATCACAATTCCATAAATGTTATTGATTACGACTATAAATTGAACAAAGTAGTTCAAAGGCTCTGGACTATTTTCCAAAAATAATATGACATCCCTCAATAGATCTTTATAGCTTTTTTTTAGGTGTTATTTATCTTAACTTACAGAGTATTCATTTAACAAAATAGTTCATGCAATTAAAAAACATAAATTTAATATGTTAAAATAGGATTGCTATATAATTACCACTTCTTTATACTCACATCATTTTATTATTTTTGCTTTTACTGGTATTATGTACTGAAAGATAAGGTAAAAAATATAGTGTGATTTATATGGAAAACAATACGAGTTGGATGTAACATCTGTTCATATCAGAAGTATTCAGGGTGAAAGAACAAGTGTAAATATGAAATGTGTAAATATGACTTTTTGCTTTTCTCATGGTCTTATATAAATAGACATGATATGACTTGGCATCTTATACTTGAATGATGTTTCCTTGTAATTCTTTCCAGATTTCAGTATTAAGAAAGACTCACACTGTCAAATTTTACAGACTTTCCTTTTAAATCCATATGTAAGTAACTGACTCATATAGCCGTATCAGCACTGATTCCAAATGCAGCAAGTATTAAATACCTACAGTGTGGAAATGAAAACTTTATTTTTTTCATAAAACACATTTTCTCCTTTATATAAGGGTTAAGATTTCATGAAGAACCATGAGAAATATAGGGGCACTTGGGTGGCTCAGTAGGTTGGGCCTCTGCCTTCGGCTCAGGTCATGATCTCGGGGTCCTGGGATTGAGTCCTGGGTCGGGTTCTCTGCTCGGGTTGGGGGGGCCTGCTTCCCCCACCTGCCTGTCTGCCTACTTGTGATCTTTGTCAAAGAAAGAAAGAACCATGAGAAATATAAATCCTTATCTACTAAAACCTATGTGTTTTTACCTGTTTGTGACTTTGCCTGGTACATGGCAGCCACTTAATTAATGTTATTGATGATTGAGTCAGAACTTTAGATACCTCCATACATTGGGGATAGTCTACACCCTCATACATTCTACAACTATTCACATACATCAGCTAAATGCATATATCTCCGAAATGTAGTATTGTCATCTAATCTTTCTTTTCTTTCTTTCTTTTTTTTTTTTAAGATTTTGTTTATTTATTTGACAGAGAGGGAGAGATCACAAGTAGGCAGAGAGACAGGCTGAGAGAGAGGGAAGCAGGCCCCCTGCCAAGCAGAGAGCCCTATGCAGTGCTTGATCCCAGGACCCTGAAATCATGACCTGAGCCAAAGGCAGACGCTCAACCCACTGAGCCACCCAGGCGCCCCTAATCTTTCTTTTTTTTAAGTTCTTATTTAAATTCCAGCTAGTTAACATACAGTGTAATAGTAGTTTCTGGTATATAATTTAGTGTTACAACACTGTTTTCTTACATTATAACATTCAATGATACTATTTCTTTTGCCACTTCAATCACTGCTTTCTTCCCTTAAGGAAATGCCAGCATTTTAGGTTCACAGCAGTATTGAACAGAAGGCACAGAGATTTCCAATATTCCCTGCTTCTACACATGCAAAGCCTTTCCCAAGTCAACATTCCCTGTCAGAGTGGTTCACTTGTTACAATTAAACAGTTTAATTAGACTTAATTTTTGGTGTTGTACATTTGGACAAATGTATAATAAGGTATAGCCACCATTATAGTATCATACAGAGCAGTTTCACTGCCCTAAAAATCCTCTGTGCTTTGTTTATTCTTCCTCTGACCCATTCCAATCCTTAGCAACCATTGATTTTTTGACTACCTCCATCACTTTGACTTTTCAAGAATGTGGTATGGTTGGAATCATACCATATGCAGCCTTTTCAAATTGGCTTCTTTCACCTAGTAATATGTAATTAAGTTTCCTCTATGTCTTTTCAAGGTTTGAAAGCTCATCTTCTTAGCAATGAATAACATCCCGTTCATTGTCTGGATGTACCACCGTTTATCTGCTCACCTCCTGAAGGACTTCCTGATTGCTTCCAAGTTTGGTCAATTATGAGGAAAGGTTCTGTAAACAGCTGTGTGCAGGTTTTTGAGCAGGCACAAACACTCAGCTCCTTCGTGAAGATACCAAAGAGTATGATTACTCTCCTATCTGGTAAGAGTGTGTTTAGTTTTATAAGAAACTGTCAAACTAGCTTTTATAATGGCTAGCCCATTTTGCATTTCACCAGCAATGAATGAGACTTCCTATCACTCTGCATCATTGCCAGTATTTGCTACTATGGATGTTCTGGATTTGAGTCACTCTACTGCATATAGTGGCATCTCACTATTGTTTTAATTTGTATTTCATTGAAAACATGATGTGGAGCATCTTTTCATAGGCTTATTTGCCCTCTATATATCTTTTTCGGTGAGATACCTATTAAGGTCTTTGGTCCTTTTTTGTTTGTTTGTTTTTTAAGTAGGCATGGAGCCTAACACAGGACTTGAACTCAAGACCCTGAGATCAAGACCTAAGCCGAGGTCAAGAGTTGGACATTTAACCAACAGAGTCAAGCAAACACCCTCTTTGGCCCATTTGTTAATTGAGTTGATTGTTATATTTTTATTGAATTTTAAGATGTTTTGTGTGTGTGTGTGTGTGTGTGTGTGTGTGTGTTGCTGTAGAAAATAGAACTTTATCAAATGCAAATAGCCCTTATTAGTCTATGTCTTATCTTTTCTTTTTCTTGACAGTGTCTTTCACAGAGTAAAAGTTTTTAACTTAAATTTAGTCTAGCTTATCAATTTGTTCATTTATGGATCATATATTAAAAAACCATCACCAAACCAATGACACTTAGATTTTCTCTTGTTATTTGCCAGGAGTTAGATAGTTTTTAATTTTTCACTAGAGTTTTGTTTAATTTTTTGTGAGCTATGTAAGGTTCATGTCTAGATTTATTTTTTGGCAGATATCCAGTTCTTTCAGCACCATTGTTGAAAAGACTATTTTTTCACCACAATATTGCCTTTGCTCCTCTGTTAAGTACCAGTTAACTATATTTTTTATATGTTATCTTCAATTCCATTTTTGGGGGGAACAAAAATGATAAATATAAGTGGAATCTCCTTAATATAAATTACAACATCCTATCACATATTATATATCAAAAAATACAAAATGCCATAGTACTAATGTTAATAATTTTGTTAATTTGTGTATTTCTTAATATAATTTCCAGTCCCTATTCTTCTTGTTATTTCTGCCTTTATGAACATTTCTTTCATATCAGAGATTATTTAAGTGAAACATTCTTTATATGCAGAGATATTACTTAATAAATATACTATAATTGTGATTATTTAAATTAGTCTGTATCTGACATTATTTTAATATAATGGAGAAACTTCCAGCTGTCCTACCTTAGGAAAATCAGAGCTTATAAAACAGATAATACATGAGATGATGACGGTTATTATTCTTGTTACAAAAGAGTTCTTTCCTTACAAACAAACAAAAAAAAAAAGTCATGCTTTCCCTATAAATAGCCAGTTTGTAATTCTCTTCCATTTTTTTTTCACAAATTTTGAGGGAATGTGTCTATAGAAACATGGAAAAACCATTTGTAATCTTTACTGAAGCTCTAGGTAAATGACTCATTTATTATTTTTTAACTCACATTCAAGAAACAAACAAGCTTGATTTTTCCATAAGCAAGATAATATTGCAGAAAATTATTTTCTAAACTTTAGGTTTTTGGTACATTAGTTATTTGTAAAATTAGCTTAGTAAGTAGCACCAGATATTTGATAAGTGAACTAGAATATATTAGAAATGGGAAGTCTTATTTTATGAACTTTCAAGATCTTTAGGTAGATAGTGGAAAATATTTGTTCTGTCTGCTATGTGATATCTTAAAAGTACTCCATTTTGAGGTAAGTGCCTCACTGGATGGGATTTGTTGACAGAATCATGCCTTCTGAGGGAGAAATGTCATTACTCCTTCTGTATATATGCCCAACAACAATCTAGCCAGCAGTGATTTTGTATACAACTGGTCTCTGCATTGGGTGTTCATATCTAAGATCCTTGAGACTTATGGAAGTGAACCAAAGTCACAGGAAGAATTGCTAAATCAACCATAGCTTTGGCAACATGTCTGGTTAATAGTGTCATCTGACAGAATCGAGTTGTAGCAATATTGAGTATCCAGTGTCAGTGGTGTGAATGGCGGTATTTCAACCAACTTGCCCCTTAGCTTTGACCTTCACTGTATATTCAGCTCTCTAGCAACCCTTGAAGCCTGCCTTTCTATTAGAAATTTTCTATAGATATGTTTATTATATGATATGCATTCAATAATTCTTCTTCAATAATTCATTCAATAATTTTCTGCTTTCATTAGTTAGGATAGGTACTGTCACCTGCAACAAAAATAAAAGTCTTGAGCTAAAATGCTTCTGCTCTCATCTGTTTAAAATTTGGATTTCTACACAATGTTGTGTTTAAGCACCTATATCCTTAAAATATTTGAAAATTAAAAGTTTTTTTTTCTTTTATTTTCAATGTTAAAAAATGTATATATCCAGAAAGTGAATTACTCATGTTTCATAAACACTTATTTGTAAGACTTAGAGAAAATATTAAGTATCTAGGCCTCACGACATTTTATTTTTTTTGTAGTCACATGAACTCATTATTTAATGAGTTCCAAATTAACAATGTGCATTCATAGGTTTACTTAGTTAACAAATATTCATAATTCATAATATTAGCTATTTTAGCAGTTATGGTTTACCAAAAAATCTTGTATTTAGCGAAGTAACTTGAGTAAATAAAGAAAAAACAAATATGGTCTTATATGAATTTAGAAATCTAAGATAAAAGTAGACGAGTCTAATTAAAACTTATCCTTTTAATCTCAATTTATAATGTGTAATATATATAGTATTCAAGTAAAATTATATTTTCATTGTATACATTTGGAAGTTAACATATTTTGAATTTGCAAATACTCAAAAACAAAATACTTACATGATATGACTTAGGTATTTTGCAGTAAGAGTTAATCTAAGTTATTATGTTCCTCATCAGTTTCCAGAATTCTTACAGCATTCACAACTTCAACAATAATAAAAATCAGCACTTAGCTATATAGTGCTGTTTAGTACCCTTACTGCTTTCACTGCCAAGTAGACTCGTTATGTGATTCATTAGGCAGAAGATAGAACTTACAGGTCCCCTTTTCCAGTTAAGTCTCTTGAGTACCTACTCGGTGATCAGTAAGTATTTACAGGCTCACTGATCAGTTTCATGGACGGAAAATCAGAGAGATTTGACTATTCATATTAATGTATAAGAGAATACTTGAGTATTTAACATCTTAATCAAATTATAAGAATCATGTGTCATTCTTGTACTTCATTCCTTCGAATATGCTTACTAGGAAACCACTGTAGAGTAGAAAATTTAATGCACTACAGGAAGAACACATGATGAAAACATACTTGGTTTCCATTTTTGAAAAATTCGTAGCCTACAAGAAATTAAGGTGTTATATACTTTGTTTCTCTTCTCCTCCCAATAAACTATGTCCTAAATGAGCTATGAATGTTGATTTATGACAATTTTTTTTTTTTTTTACTTTTCCAATATTATCTTCTTGGGGGAAGAATATAGCAAGCAAATGAAAAAGCAAGAGCACATTTATGGAATTGTAGATGGTATTTGAATTTTTTGTTGTTGTTATGTTATGTAGCATCTCAACATACTTACTATTTTTGTTAAGTTCCTCATTGAGGGTGAGAGGTCATAGGAGGCAGAGTCACCCTTTTGTAAACAAAAAGAACCATTTCCTTCTATTTCTGTATGCCCATATGCACACAAGCATCATTTCTGTGCATAGCTAGGTTCTGCCATTTGAATGATTTATGATTATTTTGGACAAATTTTGGTACATAAAATTATTCTGGGAAGTTGGAGAGCTGAATGGTTGTTAGTAGCAGAAAAAAAAAGGAGGTTTTCTCTCTCTTGCAGGAGGTCAAATTGTGGTAAATTATTCAATATTGATAATGTAAAATATTGGAAATATAATTAAAATATTTAAGATGCATATAACTAGATATGCATAGGCAATATTTTAACAGTCAGCAGTATCTATAATTCTTTATCAATTTCAGTATGCTTTTTAAATGTTCTAAGCACTGATCCTAGAAGTTTTATGTTATTCATATTCTTTTCAGATGCAGTAAAGATGTCATTTAAGAGCAGAGGTTCTGCTCTTATTTTTGCAGATTCAAATCCAAGATCTATCACTTAACAATATGAAACTTTGAGCAAGTGTTAATTTTATGTGATCCATATACTTCCTTTTCACATATGGATGATAGTAATAATACCTACCACATAGGTTTGCTATAAGAATCATTTAATACAAAGTGCTTAGAATAGTGTCTAGCACATGGCAGCTTACAAATATTATTTTTATTCATAGTATTAGTATTATTTTGTTGACTTATTTTAGTATTATGTGATAGAATTAAATCTTAAAACAATCTCTGTGCTTGTAATAGAGAGAAATACCATGTCTGACTTCATACTGCTTCTATTTCCCTTGTTTCTGTGATATATAGCTTAGAAATTCTGCTTAATCTCTGCACACAGACGTGTTAGAGAGATTTGCAAAACCTGCTTTTTACCTGTTATCTGCCTCACCTGAGGAGATGAGGAATTACATACAGAAATGACTATGCTATCTTTAAGATTTACAGGAACCACATAGCCAGATTCCTACAGGCAAAATCAATTGACCAAGAACAAAGAAGTTACATGACCTTCCTTGGCTGTCTACAGATGCCACTCACCTTTTGACTCCAACCTCCTTACTTCCTCCTTTGGCTAACATAAAAGAAGCTAACATTTCATGTTGAGAAATGACAGTTCCTTGGAACAATAGTCTATCATCTCCTAAGTTCACTGGTTTTTGGAAAAAAGTCCTTTTCCTTAACCCAGTAGCTTGCCTCTTGACTTAATGGCCTGTTAGGAGTTGAGCAGAACAAGCTTGGATTTGGCCACATGCTTCCTGCACAGTGCATTTAATTCATTGTAGTATGTTATATTACCAAAAGCTCTCCATAATTCAGTGAGTCAATTTGGTAGAGGATAAAATGGTTACAAAAAAATAAAATAATGCTTAAAATTATTTCTTATTAAAAAAAAGCTATCAAGCATAAACCAATTTCTTATTAATCTGGATTCTGGTAGCTTTCATATACTAATTTCAAGTTTTTATCCCTTCTTCTCTTTTTCTATAATTCAGTGAAATCAATTACTCTCCTCACATGCTGCTCTGTTAATTTAATTCATAGTCACAAAAAATTTAAGTTATTCCCAGTTAAAGAAACTAGAGTCCTATATTCTATATTTAATATAAGTGGTTTTTTAATGATCATTTCCTTTAAAAATGTTTATCCTCAAATGGTTATTCAGTTATTCAATAAGATAGCTCACAATTGCTCTCTGCTAACAATGACATGTTAAAGGGCCTCCGGCTTAGATTCTGATGAATTTATAGTCCCTTGTAGAAAATGAACAACCCGTTTATTCTGTTTGTGAATGAGCAAACTATAGCAATATGAATGTTGACATTTATACTGGGCATTGAGGAATAAGAATTGTATTTGTAGGGGCACCTGGGTGGCTCAGTGGGTTAAAGTCTCTGCCTTCAGCTTGGGTCATGATCCCGAGGTCCTGGGATAGAGCCCCACATCGGGTTCTCTGCTCAGTGGGGAGCCTGCTTCCCCTCCTCTCTCTGCCTGCCTCTCTGCCTACTTGTGATCTCTCTCTCTCTGTCAAATAAATAAATAAAATGTTAAAAAAATTGTATTTGTATATATATCTTGGGTCTATTTAAGTTAATTTGACTTAATATTGCTAAATAATGGGCAATAAAATAAATATTAAGAAAGAAAATAGAAAATTTAAATGAAAGGGAAAATAAGGCAAGATTTTGTAATATTGGTACTTAAAATACATGTTATAAGATCTTTTATATTCACTGGATTGTCAGGTATGGTAGTTAAACAAAGTGGGAAATAAAACCAGTGATAAATATAAAACTGGTATCTGAGGAGAAACAAAAGCATTCCATAAGTCATCAACTTAGCAACTTTGGAATATATAATACGCATTAAATCTCTGGAATTTATTCATCCTTTAACTGAATGTTTATACCCTTTGACCAACAGTTCTCTAATTCCTCCCACACACTCCCAGACCCTGGCAAACACCATTCTTTCTGTTTCTGTGAGTTTAGGTTTTTTAGATTCCACATATAAGTTATATCTTACAGTATTTGTCATTCTCTGTTGACTTACCTCACCTAGCATAATGAGCTCAAGATCCATCCATGTTGTTACAAATGGTAGGATATCCTTTTTTCTCATAGTTGAGCAAGATTCCAATATATGTGTGTGTGTGTGTGTGTGTGTGTGTATACACACACACACACATATATATGTATATATATAATATGTATATTATATAGATATATATGGATATGTATATATATAGATATATATAATATATGTATATTATATAGATATACACATTTATATATATATGAAATGGATTCTATTATATATAAGCATATTCCATTATATGAAAATATAAACAAGATGTGTGTGTGTGTCTGTGCATGTGTGTGTGTGTATACACATTTCTTTATTCACCTGTTGATGGGCAGGCACTTAGATGTTTTCCCTATCTTGGCTATTGTAAATAAGGCTGCATTAAGCATGGGATTGAAATTTGTTTGATATCTTATTTTCATTTTCTTTGGACATATACTCAGAAATAGGATTACTGGGTCATACGGTAGTTTTATTTCTCCTATTTTTTTCAAGGAATTGTACTGTTTTTGAATAGTAGTGAACCAATTTAAATTCTCAACTGTGCACAAAGATTCCCTTTTCTCCACATCCTCGACAACACTTATTATATCTCATTTTTTTGATGACAGCTGTTTTAACAGGTGTGAGATAATATCTCATTTTGGTTTTGATTTGCATTTTCTTCATGATTGGTGATGTTGAACACTTCATGTTGTTGACTATTTGTCTTTGGGGGAAAAATATCTATTCAGTTCCTCTGTTCATTTTTAAATCAGGTTGGATTTTTGTTACTGCTGCAGGAGTTCCTTATAGATTTTTGGATATTAACCCTTTATCAGATATTTGCTTTAAAAATATTTTCTCCCATTCTATAGTTTGCCTTTTCATCTTGTTAATTATTTAATTTGATATGTAAAAACTTTTTAGTCTGATGTAGACCAACTTGCTTATTTTTTCTTTGTTGCATGTGCTTTTGATGTCATATACAAAATATTGCCTAGGCCAATGCCAAGGAGCTTTTCCTATATGTTTTCTTCTAGAAGATTTATGGTTTTAGGTCTTTGTTTAATTCTTTAATCCACTTTGAGTTAATGTTTATTGTTGGTGTAAGATAACAGTCCAATTTCATTTTTTGGCACATGGTTATCCAATTTTTTTTAACACCATTTATTGAAGAGACTATCTTTTCCCCATCAAGTATTCTGAGGTTAGAGGAAGAAAGGAAATCTATACGATTTCTAAAAGCTCTGTCCTAGAAGATAAAGCAGGTGGCAACTACTTACTATGTAAGTCAAAAGAAGGCAGGGAAGAATAACAAATGTAATTGCATTCAGAGGATCTAGTGGCTAGAGAGGTGTGAGAACAGAGCAGTGATTTCAAATATTTTTATCACTTATATCAAAGAAAAAATGTTGATCATGCCCATTCAGTATATGTATATCTACTTATGATTCTATCTATAAAGTATCATTGATCCATATATCAGAAATCTTAAAATAGTTTTATTTCTTTCCCTTTCAGTTTAAAATAAATACAAATAAAGTTTTTTTTTAATTTTTGTCCCAAAACAAAACAGCATAACAAGCAACAAATCATCTCCTCTAGCCCTTCGTTCCTTGCTTTTACTGAGTTTGTTGGGCTTTGCACATTAACACTCCTTCAAACTTCTCAATATAAGGTTGCATATTTTTCTACCCTGTTTTTCATATAATTGCCACACCAAGAACTTAATTTTCCCTTCCTCTGCAAAAATTACTACTTCTTAAGGAGTTATAAGAAACAATTATTTCTTTTTTTATTGCCCCCATCCCACTCACTCATTCTTTTTTTTTTAATTTTATTTTTTGTAAACATATAATATATTTTTATCCCCAGGGGTACAGGTCTGTGACTCACCAGGTTTACACACTTCACAGCACTCACCATAGCACATACCCTCCCCAATGTCCATAACCCCACCCCCCCCTCCCAACCCCCCTCTCCCCATCAACCCTCAGTTTGTTTTGTGAGATTAAGAGTCACTTATGGTTTTTCTCCCTCCCAATCCCATTTTGTTTCATTTCAGTGAAAATTCTACTACCTGGGGTTTCAGTTCTGCTTAAATCTCTGGTACACATAGGAGTGATGTAAATATCTATGATGTTACCACAGTCAACAATCTAACTTCAAAATAATTATATTATTTTAAAATATTTATTTAAAAACTGAAAAATAGTCATAATGTAAAAAATATACACAGTGTTTTGTAGTACATCTCAAAGTATTTTATTGTGATACATATGTTTTCCTTATCTGGTATTGCAAAAAAGTTTATTAATCATCATATAACATTTAAATGTCCACTATTGGGACTCCTGGGTAGCTCAGTCAGTTAAGTATCTGCCTTCAGGTCAGATCATGATCCTAGGGTCTTGGGATGAGTCCAACATAGGGCTCTGTGCTCGGTGAGGAGCCTGCTTCTTCTTCTGCCTGCTTCTCCCTCTGCCTGCCACTCCTCCTACTTGTGCTTGCTCTCTCTCTCTCCTGACAACTAAATAAAATCTTTATTAGAAAATATATATATATCTACTGCAATTCTTCTGGATCACTCAGTATAAATCTGCCTATGTGTGTTTGATTATGAAGTATAATAAAAATATAGAGGAGCACCTGACTGGCTTAGTTGGTATAGCATGTGACTCCACCTTGGTTTGTGAGTGGGTATAGAGATTACTAAAAATAAAACCTTTGGGGCGCCTGGGTGGCTCAGTGGGATAAAGCCTCTGCCTTTGGCTCAGGTCATGATCCTAGTGTCCTGGGATCGAGCCCTGCATCGGGCTTTCTGCTCAGCAGGGAGCCTGCTTCCTCCTCACTCTCTGCCTGCCTCTCTGCCTACTTGTGATCTCTGTCTGTCAAATAAATAAATAAAATCTTAAAAAAGTAATAAAATCAAATCTTTAAAAATATATCTATAGATATCTATAGATATAAGAATATATCTATAGATTCTGACTTAACAGTTATCTTTTTACTGATCACATGTACTGCCCTATATATATATATACAGATTTTTAAAGTATATTTTATATATATATTAAAGTATATTTAAAGTATATTTTATATATATTAAAACAGTATAAAATTAGTGTGGATACACACACACCCACACACACATACACACGTATCAATGACAAGTTTTTTTAATCAGCCATCTCAAAAACTGACATTGTCTGTCCTTTACCCATTTGTCTACTCAGAAAAATAATTACTATTCTTTGTGTACTCTGACCCTTCATAGTAATTTTTGTCCTAAATCCCATTTATCCAACTGTATCTTCAATTTTAAGCCAGAATATATTATATTTTGTCCTTATATATTGACAAAAATACCAACATAAAGAAATTTAAAATAAATTTGAAAATGTTAAATGATAAGATATATGCAAAAAAAGTAAAATATAGATTACACTTCAAATTACATTTCCTAAAATCAACATATATTATATAATCAAAAAAGAAAAAATATTGGGACACCTGGGTGGCTCAGTGGGTTAAAGCATTTGCCTTTGGCTCAGGTCATGATCTCAGGGTCCTGGAATCGAGCCCTGCATTGGGCTTTCTGCTCAGCAGGGAGCCTGCTTCCCTCTCTCTCTGCCTGCCTCTCTGCCTACTTGTGATCTCTGTCTGTCAAATAAATAAATAAAAACTTTAAAAAAAATTTTTAAAAGAAAAGAAAAATGTGATTATTTCATCAGGAAGATTTGTAATTGTTCTAATTGCTTACTACATAATATTCTAACTGCCCATATTCCAAACCAAGACCCTCTATGTTTTTGTTTTGTTTTGTTTTTTATCATTTATAATCTTACTTAAATCACTTCCTCAATGGTGTCTTTCCTAACTTATGTGTGTGTATGCATATGTATTATATATATGAATATACATAATATGCATAATATATGTATATATAATATTAAACTCAATAAATACAAATTAAAATTTAAAATAAGTTATTTTGAAAAATTTTAGAGATATCTATCCAGATGAAGCAGCATTTAATGTATGTATCCTTAAAAATTTGGCTTTCATGTAAAGAAACTTTTATAAAAAGGGAAATGTAAACCCATCACCTTAAATTTCTATGTGCACTGGTGAGGAAAGAAAGATGTTCTCTCAGCAGCGTTCTGCTCATTCATCAGTAGAAAGACTGTAACTACATGGTATTGTATGGGTCTGTCCCAAACTTATGTGATAATGTTTCAGGGCATTTGCCTATTAATTTTATCATAAGGCCAGATTGATTCCAGGAAAGCCTTCTGTAGATATGTAAAGCAACCTTCTGTCTCTCATAAATCATAATTTGTATTCCTTATGTGTGAACAGAAGGTATAGGTAAACAAACCAATTTGTGGAAGTTAGCTATTTTTTTCCTCTAAATTTCCAAACTCCTTTGAAAACCCTTAACTTAGCTTCTTTTACTCTCTCCTTCCGTTGTGAATATTTTTGTTTCACAGAGTAACCTTATTGATGTAGTATCTAAGTGATGCAGCACAGCCTCCATTTCTTACAACCTTTTCTGTTTTTGTTTTATTCTGTTTTGTTTTAGTACCTGAGAGAATGAATATATAAGTATATGTAATATATAAGTAAGTATATATAATAAGTTGAATATACATATATATTCAATATATACTAATATATGTATCTCACTATTGGACTGATTATATATGTGTGTGTGTGTGTGTGTGTGTGTGTTATGTGTGTGTATATATATATAAAACAATCATTTTGTTTGTTTCAAACTTTCTCCTACTTCTTGTTTTAGTTATTTATTCTTGCCCTCCAAAAATGAGTAAGTTAAAACAAACAAAATAATTCATATGATTTTGAAGTTTTGCAGTTGGATCAGGGCTTGATGGGTTCAACCTGTTTCTGTTTTATTTTTGAGCAGCTTAAGTAGGACTAGAACCTTTATTTTCAAGATGTCCCACATACATATCTAGCAATCTGGTGCTGTCAAATGAAGCTAAACTGATTACTGGAGCCTTCATTCTCCTCCCTGTGGATTTCTCCATGGTTCTTTGCACTTCCTTACATGATGGCAGCTGGTTCCAACAAGAAGAGTGACAGAAAGACTGAGCATTCCAAAAAGCATAGAGCAGACATTTCCAGGCCTTTTGAAGACTAGGTACAGAAGTGCCAAAATGTCCCTCCTGATGTATCTTATTGGTAGCCACAGGATCAACCTGAGATTAAGAGGATGGAAAATAAACTCCATCTCTCAAAATGAAAGCAACTTCTTTCCATCTTTATTCTATCTCATTGCCCAAGACCCAGCTCACAAGTCCACCTTCTTAACTCCATGGACTCTTTGCTTACTTATTAATCATCATCCAACTCCTTTATTTTGGACCCCCATATGTAGATACCATGGCACTTATTTTTTTATGATTATTTTGTTTTGGTTCCTCACAAATTATCACTTTCTTTCCATCAAATATAGTCTTCCTCCTCCTTTACCTTACATGTGCAAGTATTCTTTCCTCTATCACTTTTCTGGATAATTTGTCACATAGTTCATTCCAGCACAAGCCATTTCTTGGGTCTCCTCTGCTTTCCTCACTTAGCTTGTTTTGTTCTCCAATATCATAATTTTTACAAGAATGACTTTCCATAAATTTGCTACCCCATAAAACTAACAGCCACTATTTCCATTTTATTAGAAAATTTCAATGACAATAATAATAATAACAAACATCTAAGAGCAAGAACTGTATTAATGGCTGTATTTGAATTGTCTTCTCATTCAGTCTTGAGAACAGCCCTATATATCCATACCATGATTTTTTTTTCCTCCCTTCTTTAAAGAGTAGTAAATTGAAAATCCGTGAGTCTATGTGATTTGTTTAAGGACTCATAATAAGTAAATGACTCTATTATTTGAATTATTCTTTATATAGGGTCATATCCTATGTTCCTATAAGCTATCATATATTCACTCATTGCTCATAGTTCTTAACTGACATTGATATATCAACATTCCCAGTTATATTGGCCAAAAATACAAACTCTAGATCTTTGTAAGTTCTTTAATGCTTTTTTCCTTTTTTTTCTTTAATGCTCTTTTATAAAAAAAAATCTATCTATATATCTATAGCTATCTATCACCATCTACCTATTATATAAAAACAGAATATTCATTATTAAATATGTATCTACATATTTAATTAAATGCCATTTTATTAATTGGAATTTGATTATAATAAATTAAAGTAACTTCTCTTAAATATATAAATGCAATTACAAAGGTAAAATGACATGTTCTTTTAATACCTTATGCAATACCTACACCACTTAATCTTTTTTTTTTTTAAAGATTTTATTTATTTATTTGACAGACAGAGATCACAAGCAGGCAGAGAGGCAGGCAGAGAGGGAGAAGGAGAAACAGGCTCCCTACTGAGCAGAGAGCCTGATGCGGGCCTCCATCCCAGGATCCTGGGATCATGACCTGAGACAAAGGCAGAGGCTTTAACTCACTGAGCCACCCAGGTGCACCAGCACCACTTAATCTTTAAGTATAATGTTAAATTTGCAGATCTCATAGGGTAGAATCAGAACCCAAGACTATTTCTAAAGCACCCTCCTTCACCTTTTCCTTAATCCTGTCTGTTCTGTTTTATAGACCTATTTTTGCACCAGTACCACATTTCCATAAAATTTTGGAAATATCTATTAATAATCACAAAATTTTTCTGGGACTTTTATTGGGATAATAACTTTACAGATCAATTTGGGAAATCTGTTTATCTTTATAATAATGAGTCTCACAGTTAATGAATGTCTTTTCATTATTTAGGTCATTAATTTTTCTCAATAAGAGTTTATTAATCTCTATGTAGAGATTTTATATTTTCATTATATTTATTCCTAGGCATTTGATTATTTTACTGCTATTGTAATTGTGTCATATTAAATTTCATTTTCTAATGACTTCTTGCTGGCATATAAATTTTATATTTTTGTTTATTGATATAATTTATTAATCTTATAATACTTAGATTACTTAAATATACTAGAAATGTCATGCTGAAAATTACTTGATTTTGACCACAATGAATTTTAAAGTTTTATTTTTTTAATCTGTGCTTTTAAAATTTGTCTCCCCTTAGTTCACTTTCTATCACTTATAGAACTTTAAATAAAAGTAGTGAGACAGACATCTTTGACCATGGTTCAATCTCAGTGGAAAAATTTCCAATATTTCATCATTAAATATAAATGGTGCTGTGATTTTCCAATAGATTTTCTTTATCAGATTAAGTAAACTTTTCTATCTAGTTTACTAAATATTTTTTTTTATCAAAAATAAATTTTAGATTGTATTATGTACTTTTCACTACATCTATTGAGACAATCACACTTTCCCTCCCTTTTATTTTAATAATGTGGTGAATCACATTGATTTTTATAGGTTAAACCAACTTTGTATGCTTAAAAAGCTCATTGTTATTATCTTTTTTTTTTAATTGCTGGATTTGATTTGCTATTATTTGTCTAGTATTTTGTATCCATTTGTTAGTACTGAAAAGTATTAACTTGTAATGTTGTCTCCATTTAATGTTATTATCAGGAATATATTACTCTAATAAATCAAATCCTAATTTTTCGACCTGTATGAATTTGTTTAAAACACGTATGTTTCTTTAAATATTTGTGAATGAAGTCATTAGTGATGTGTTGGTCTGGAATATTCTTTGTAGAAAAAAAAATTTAAGTGTAGATGAAAAGTTTAATAAGGTATATTACTACTAAGACATTTTTATTCTATAGATCTCATATTAACTCGTAGTTTATGGAAATTTGACCATTAAATCTAAATTATCAAATATAGTGACAAAATATTTTCTTGCTGTGTTTTAAATGTATTTGGGATCTACCATAATGCCCATTTTATTTTTAATACTCATAATTCGTGTCTTATCACCTTTAATTTTAAGCTTTTGAGATGGTTATTAATTGTTATATGCTTATTTCATTATGACTTTCTTCTTATTTCTTTTCTTTTCTTTTTTTCTTCTCTTTTCTTTGTTTTAGAGAGACAGAGAGAGAGAGTACAGGTGTGTTGGAAGGGACAGAGGGAGAGGGAGACAGAGAATCCTAAGCAGACTCCACCCTCAGTGCAGAGCCCTAGACAGGGTTGAGTCTGATAACCTTGAGACTGTGACTGAGCTGAAATGAAGAACTGGATGCTTAGCTGATGAAATCCCTCCTTTTATTTCTTTGGTTTAAGTTTTCTGCTCTTTTTGGAAATGGGTACTCAGGTAATTTTTTTTTAAAAGATTATTTATTTATTTGACAGAAAGATAGAGAGAGAGCCCAAGTAGGCAGAGAGACAGGCAGAGGGAGAGGGAAAAACAGGCTTTCTGCTGAACAGGGAGCCCAACGTGGGGCTCGATCCCAGGACCCTGGGATCATGACCTGAGCCCAAGGCAGCCGCTCAACCTACTGAGCCACCCAGGTGCCCAAGTAATTGATTTTTGCCATTCTCATTTAATATATACGTTTAGAGTTAATCATCTATTAATGTCGTATTTTCATTATAATTAAATTACAACTAGTGCAACACACCACTTTCATTTCCATAATCTAGGATTTATTTAGAATTATACTACTTCATTTTTAACATTTTCAAATTTATATTTTGATTAATTAAATCATGATCAAAGAATATACTTTGATTTTATCCTTTGAAATATGTTGAGCATATACACTTTAAATTGGCAATTTGGTAAATATTTTATATTCACTAATGGATAGGTGAAGTTTTCTCTATATGTCCATTCAGATAATTTTGTTCATTGTTGCCTGATCTTACTTAACTGATTTTTTTTTTTTTAAGATACTGAAAGCTATATGTTAATGCTTCTGGAATATGATGGTACATTTTCAGTTATAATTTTTAAGGGCTGTCATTTTTTGTCTGCCATATTTTGTGTCTATGTTATTTGGTACATATAAATGTATCATCATTAATCATCCAGTAAATGGATGAATGTTAATAAACATTTTAGTATTTTAGAATACACTACTTCATGTACTATTTCTTGCTTTAAAGTTTACCTGATTGATGTAAGTATGACTACAACAGCCCTCTTTGAGAACAACCCTGACCCACTTAAAGCACCCATACTTTTTATTTATTTATTTACTTACTTACTTACTTATTTATTTTAGATTTTATGTAGTTACTTGTCAGTGAAAGAGAGAGAGAAAACACACGTGCAGGAGAAGTGGCAGGCAGAGGGAGAAGCAACTCCTTCCCTGCAAGGAACCTGTTCAGGCCTCCATCCCAGGACCTTGAGCTCATGACCTGAGCCCAAGGCAGCCATTTGACCTACTGAGCCACCCAGGCATCGCAAAACACCCATGCTTTTTGACAATAATACCCTTCTAAATTTTTCTTGTTCTAAGACATAGAACTACCTACCTCACTAAAATCTATTTTTTTTTAAAAGAATATGCTTAGACACAAATATCTGATCAGGAGTATGCAAATATGTTGCTATTGAGCTAGAAAAATAGATTTTGTGGATCTTTTGAAATATTATGGAAATCAATATATTTTTAAAAACATAACATAGTATGTTTTCTATCATGCTTTTCCAATATCAGTTTCCATCTATTACCAAGACTTAACAGTAAGAATGCCACACTGCAATTGTTGGTTTGCTATTGATTTCTCAAAATTTATGAATAATAATGGCTCTTTTTAAAATATTTTTTTCTTTCTTTAATTTAAGCACTTTATATGACACTATTGATCAACAATACAAACACACCCACACCTTTATTTGATTCAGTAATATTCCATTTGTACAACTTCTTTACATCTGATCTTTCTACTCTTTATCCAGCTAATCTGAGTTTTATTATGATTTTATATTCTCTCTCTTATCTTACCCCTTTACAACATTTCTCTCTTTTTTTTTTTTGCTTCAGCCAATTTGTCTTTTATTTTTGTTTGAGTATCATAACTTTTTTTTTTTGATATATTTTTTTTTTATTTTCAGCATAACAGTATTCATTGTTTTTGTACCACACTCAGTGCTCCATGCAGTCCATGCCCTCTCTAATACCCAGCACCTGGTTCCCCCAACCTCCAACCCCCCCACCTCTTCAAACCCTTTAGATTGTTTTTCAGAGTCCATAGTCTCTCATTGCTCACGTCCCCTTCTAATTTCCCCCAACTGCCTTCTCCTAACTCCCCATGTCCTCCATGCTATTTGTTATGCTCCACAAATAAGTGAAACCATATGATAATTGACTCTCTCTGCTTGATTTATTTCACTCAGCATAATCTCTTCCAGTCCCGTCCATGTTGATAAACAAAAGTTGGGTATTCATCCTTTCTGATGGAGTCATAATACTCCATAGTGTATATGGACCTCATTTTCCTTATCCATTCGTCTGTTGAAGGGCATCTTGGTTCTTTCCACAGTTTGGCAACCATGGCCATTGCTGCTATAAACATTGGGGTACAGATGGCCCTTCTTTTCACTACATCTGTATCTTTGGGGTAAATACCCAGTAGTGCAATTGCAGGGTCATAGGGAAGCTCTATTTTTAATTTCTTGAGGAATCTCCACACTGTTTTCCAAAGAGGCTGCACCAACTTGCATTCCCACCAACAGTGTAAGAGGGCTCCCCTTTCTCCACATCCCCTCCAACACATGTTGTTTCGTGTCTTGCTAATTTTGGCCATTCTAACTGGTGTAAGGTCATATCTCAATGTGGATTTACACATTTCTCTTTTAATTGATTTCTATAGCTTGAACTTCTTGTACATATAAATTATTTCCAATTCATATATCCCTGGTCTTTTAAGTTTTTATTTTACTTACAGTTAGTTAAAATACAGTGTTGTATTGGGTTTTAGATATACAATATAGTGATTCAACACTTCCGTGTATCTCCGTGTGTGCATCACAAGTGCCCTCCTTAATCCCCATCACCTATTTAACCCTTTCCCCACCCTTCTGGGAACCATCAGATTGTTCTCCATAATTAAGGGTCTATTTCTTGATTTGTCTCTTGCTCTCTTCTTTTTTTCCCCTTTGCTAGTTTGATTTGTTTCTTAAATTCTACATATGAGTGAGATCAGATGGAATTTGTCTTTCTCTGACTGACTTAGTTCATATATCCTTAGTCTCAACCTCTTGTAAGCTACTACCCTACATTAAATTGACATTCAGACAATTTATGTGTAACTATATTCTGGGGGATATTTGGGTCCAGTTTCTCTTTTATAGACCTAAAAACCTTTATAAAAGTATTTATTATGTACTATTTTTTTCTCTCTAGGAGAAGTGAATATAAATTCCATCTAATATTTATTTTTCCTTTATAATGTCTTTGAAGAACAGGATGTATCTCTCTCAGAAATATGAATTCACATTATTGGAACAAGTGTAATATGTGATATTTCTAGAGATTTTCCAATAAGAGATGTAGTTTAAAAAATCTATCTATCTATCTATCTATCTATCATCTATCTATATATATCTATATATCAAGATGCTTATTAATGTTGTCACCAAATAACAAAGAAGTTCCACTAATGGTTTCCTTGATTGAGACAATGGGGTTATGAATGGATGTTCTCACAACCAATTAAGTCTGTCTCAGTAGATTCTATAAAAATTCTGAGACCATCCTTTTGATGAACACTGGTGTTTGCAATGAAAACACTTATGTCTATCATGGAACTACATGTCAGGCCTGGACTTGCTCACATATATTAAATAAATAAATAGCCCACCATGAATGTAGGAACAACAACATTTTCTCTGAGTGTAGTAGAATTTTTTACCTTATCCACATTGTTTATCTTACTAGGACTAAAGTTAGGCTAATTTTAAAGAAGGAAATAACCCCAAATGTCAGAAAATATTAAGATCAATTACTATGCTCAGCAGATGAAAAAATAAGTTCTCCTCTCTGGGTCTAATAAATAGTTCTTCCTTTTATTTTTCTCATCTCTGTCAATGATTCCTTAATGATTACAGTGTTATACATTTAAACACTTTCTTATATATAATATATTCAGTTTAAGTCAATATTTTGTTTTTAGTACCTTTTATATTTTGCCTTTTATTTCCCTTCCCACTTCCTAACTGTTATCTGTGCCTCTGTTTTTTAATGATCGGGGAAATGCAATAGCTCCTCAATGGTCGTTATGGACTATAGATTCTGGAATACCTCCCACTTAATTGATTTCTACATTGTTGTCTTAATGCATTACTCTTCCTAAAGCAGACCTTTGATCATAGTCCTACTCTATTCCATAAAATCTTCCCTACTTATTCTTGGCCTACCTCTCTTCAATAGAATGGAAGGAAAAGAAAACAAATCAACATCTTCAGATGAATATGATAAATGATCCTTTGTCTACATACATACAATATGCATGCCAAATCCAAACATTATGTACAATTACATGTACAAGCATGTGCTTATTTGTATAGTATTCCTATGTCCAATTAAGAAGATAATCTCATTTATTCATTTTTTCATTCATTGAGTTCATTCATTGAGTTCAACAGATGTCAAATGAGAACCCAGGCTAGTAGATCTCCACTCAGGCTCCTTACCAGACCTACTTAGGAAACCTTGACGATATACCTGTCCCCCACCACTACCACACAGATTCTGCTAAAACTGGGCTGAGGTATATTCAGACAGAGAGATTTTCAAAACTTTCCATTCCTTCAAATATGCAAGCAAAGTTAACAATCTCTGGCTTAGGAGATATAAATAGTTATGCTAATTACTCAAGAATACACAAATATGGAAAAGACAAAGTCTGCCCCCAAGACTGTACTATTAGCTGTAATGGCCACCATTTTTAGGCTTTGGTGTAAGACCAACATGGATTCGATCCTTAGCTTCATCATTGGCTCCAGCCTTAGTTATTTTCTTAACATTTCTTAAGCTTTAATTTTCTGATTTCAAAGATAGAGATAAAATAGGTTTTTTCCTGATTAAATAACTTTGTGCATAAAAAGCCTATAGCAATGTTGACTGTTAGTAAACACTTAATATAACACTTAATATTGCTGTTATTGGTGATAATACCAATTCGACAACATCTGTTTCACACAGCAGTATGATGCAAATACCACAAAAGAAATAAAAATAGACTCTCTTTTCAGAGGGGGGAATCCTTATTTATTTATTTATTTATTTGAGAGAGAGAGAGCGCATGAGATGGGTGAGGTCAGAAGGAGAAGCAGACTCCTTGCTGAGCAGGGAGCCTGATGTGGGACTCCATTCCAGGACTCCAGGATCGTAACCTGAGCTGAAGGCAGTTGCTTAACCAGCTGAGCCACCCAGGCACCCAGGGGAATCCTTTTATATGAAGAAATTCAGGGAGGTGTCATGCAGTACATTTTGACATAAAGGTAAAAATTGATCCTACATGGGCAGTGAAATGAAGTGCATTTTTAGCTGAAGGAACAACACACTGAGGCAAAGGCATAAAATTGGAAAACACAAGGTTTGCTTGGCAGTTATCAAATAGGCCAGTTAGAACATAGGGTTTTAAGAACATAGGGTTCTTAAAATGATATAGTGGAGTTTTTTTTAAAGTTTGAATACAGGTTTTATCAGACTTCTAATACAAAAACCAAATACACTTGTCTTTTGTTCATAATGGAACTGTGGGTTTTATGAATGCAGGGTTGATATCGGAAAAGTATGTTCAGGGAAGTTTCACTTTTCAGGAGCAGTGTGCACAGGTTAGAAAATAATACCTCAATAAACAACAAAAGGAAAATAAAGATTTTGTTTATGGATTTATGTCTTCAGTTACCAATTGGCTGATAGAATTGCCAGATTTTTAGTTTTCCTCCAACAAAAACAACAAAAACACCTCCTATTATTGATGTGACCTCCTTTAAAAGCAGGTGGAGGAGCCACTATTCAGTCCATAGGCTGTGATCATTTCCACATTGATTATACATTTGAACCAACCAGACATCAGCGCCAATTGCCTCTGCCTGGAGGACTGGCTACTGCTCTTTGCTGCTTTTTAATTTCTTCTTTAACTGGACAGTCCTTCCTCATAAAACAAAGCAAGAACCTATTCATAGAATAAAGTTGTTTTCCAAATAACTTTAGTTAGATTTTGCTTTCACAGAATAGAAACAAAGCTTGGTTTTCCCTTCTACTGATGCTTGTTCTGCTTGTTTATCTCCAGCATTATTTGACAAATTGTGAAGAAATGTAGACAGATCTCTTTCATTATTTATTTTTTCCCCTGACCCGTCATTCTCAGTACCATATGGAGGTTGATTTTCAGTTTTTCTAATGGTGTGAGAATATTCTAATTTGACACTGCATTTGCATGCCATGTTGAAAGGCCTATATTCAATACAAGAAATGGCAATTTATAAGACTTTTTAGACCTGAAAGATATGCCTGAAATCACCTGTTCACAAAGCATATTTTAGATTGTGCACAATAATCAGCACTCGATTTAATTGGCTATTGAAACATTTGGGAGGACTGAAACATGAGTTTTGAAAGGGCTATAATGTAGAAGCTCTCCTGTGAGCTGATTCTATCCAGAGTTCTTATCTGTTGCCTAGGCAGAGAATTATAATTGGTACCTTTCTTCATCTAGAAGATAATGGAGTGGAAAGGAACTGTTGCTGGTAAAAATTGTTTGAGAAAAAAGAAAGCAAAAGAGAGACAGAGACAGAAATTATGTTCATCTTAATTAGTAAATGAGATTAAAAAATAAAGCCTAGATTTAATCAAATGTTTACATGGCTTCTTCTAAACAACCCTAATGCATACTTTTCTATACATGACTTCCTGGGTAAGTGTCGTGACCTGGTAATTATTTATTTTTTTTTTCACCAATCACGGCAAATTGTCTTATTTCTTCCACATGTCACATTTTCAGTAACTCAAAGGGCTAAAACGCAAAGTAAGAAATAAGACCTGAATATCACCATGGTATTCAGCCTTTACAGGGTCCTTTTTCACTATCTATGAATACAGTAACCCTAACCCTGATAGCAGAACCTGATAGCAGATCCCATTTTCACATGTCCAAGCCAGAGGGAGAAAAACAAAAAAAATACAAAACAAAACATTCAAACTGACTGTATAATACTGTAAACGTCTGTTCAGAGATGCCCACTAATACTCTTAAAAAGACTTTTATCAATGCATTATTTTTACATAGTGGTGTTTTTATGTCTTATTCACAAGTTTTATGTCAATAATTTTGGTTTATTCAACCAAGGCTTAATTAAAAAAGAAAAAATTTTTTGTCTCCCACCTAACTCTTATCTCTCCAACCCCACCTCCAAAAATTCTCTCAAATTTTAATATTTCTTCTTAGGAAAAAATAATCCATTAGTATTTTGAAAATATAATTTTGTTGTTGCTGTCTGCTTAGAGATTCCATGGATTTTAGAGTAATTTATTAGATATAATTAAAAATCAAATTCCACTGATATGTCCACCCCAATACAGAAAACATTCCCCAAACAGGAGATCATGGCATTAATAGAAAGGTAAGGAAACAAGTTATGATAAAAGAACAATCTCTTCATTCCAGGGTAAACTCCCATGATGTATTTTTTTTTTTCATAGAACATTGACATTCAATTAAAAAAAAAAAAAAAAACTTAGCAGAACTACAAAATGTAGTTGAGATAAAGAGAGCAAAACGGTTTAAAAACATAAAAGAATGGGGGTGCCTGTGTGGCTTAGTGGGTTAAGTGTCTGCTTTCAGCTCAGGTAGTGATCCAGGATCCTGGGATCAAGCCCCATTTCAGGCTCCCTGCTCAGCAGGGTGTCTCCTTCTCCCTCTCCTTCTAACCCTCCCCCAGCTTGTGCTCTCTTTCTCTCAAATAATAATATCTTTATTATAATATCAAATACAATCTTTAAAAAAAAGTCATAAAGGAATGATTATATCTAGAAAGAAAGAAAAAGGAAGGCCAAATGTCAAAAAAGGAAGTACAGAAAAGTTTAAAAAGTGTAGTTAGAAACGCTCCCAGGATTAATCGCATGCTCATTAGCATCTTTGCTGTGGACCATATACTTTTGAGATGTGTCTTTTTATGAAGTTTATTTTTTGTTCTGTTTGTTTGATTTTTAAGTATAAGCTTAGACTATAATCAAGAGGTAAAGTCTGACTTTGTAGTAGAATTCACACTCTTTCTGTTGATATCATCAATCACGGTGAAGTAGAACATGTCTGAACATTTATCTTAAGGCCGGTGAACCTGGACAATGACATAACACCTGGCAGCATCCATAGCAGGTGGTGAGAGAAACTCTGCTGGAGGAAAAATACAAAATTACTTTAAGCACCTATGTATTACCAGGAAATACAGAACAAAGTATGGAGTCTGTTATACAGCTTTCAACCTCTGTGTAAAGAAAGGGATATAATAAATCAGAGATTCTATCTTGAGGACACCAAAATCCATTGATAATTTTACTGAGTTGAACTAAAGTTAGCTCAGTAAAAGTGTCATGTGGTCAGATTAGCCTTAATGGGACCACACAAACACACACATATACACAGAAGGACTGTAACTTTTAGTTCTGTTCTCTCTTTAAGTTTTTCTAGGCAGTTTTGCCGAATTCTTTGGTAAGGCTTCATTTTAAAGAAGGAAGAAGAGCAGTGAGAACAGAGGAAATGCTTAAAATATCAATTTAGCTGAAACTTGTAAATAATCACCTTTTCAATTTAGCTGAAATTTGTGAACAATCACCTTATAGAACCTAGATGTTTTTTATAGTTATGATGGGCTGATGGTCTGTAATATTGATGATGCAATAATCTCTTAACTCTTTATTTCATGTGAACTCTTATGTGGTTAAAAGGATGGTCTAGAATGATACAAAAATTATAATGAGTTACTGTCTTGAATACTTCTAATGATTTCAGCACCCAGTTGAGATGAAAGGTTTCCACGATGATTTATAGACTACTCTAATATAAAGTTCTGAACTCCTTATAAGGACCTTGAACTACAAATCCATTTATGGAATCTTATAATCCAATGCACTGCTCACTTGCATGCCACTCTACTACTGAGGACTAATAGCTTAGACACAATGTGCCAATAATGTCCACAGCAGCATGAAGTAATTTTTCAACTGCTTAATGAATTGTTAGTTTAGTGGTTGTCATAACTCAGGGTCAAAAATGATATTTTCTTGTTAAAAAATTCTCTATAGAAGGCTTAGTGCTTTTTGTTATGAAAACAAATTATAAGTGTATACTAATGGTTATATAATTAAAAACATATTTTCAAAAACTTAGTTCCATTGCTTTCCTTTATTGAAGGATTTTATTTATTTATTTGTGAGACAGCAAGAGAGAGATCATAGAAGGAAAGGGAGAAGCAGACTCCCCTCTGAGCATGGAGCCCAGCAGGGGACTCAGTCCCAAGATCCTGAGATCATATTAAGGAGTAAAGAAAATTATACTTGCTCATAGAATGAGTCAAGGAAAGGGTTGCCTGCTGGCTCAATGGGTTAAGTGTGTGCCTTTGGAACAGATCCTGATCCCAAGGTCCTGGGATCCAGCCCCCCATCACATTGGGCTCCCAGCTCAGTGGGGAGTCTGCTTCTCCCTCTCTCTCTGCCCCTCCTGCTTATTCTCTCTTTCTCTCTCGAATAAATAAAATCCTAAAAGAAAAAAAAAAACAGAGGGGGTTCAATGAAGAGTTGTGTACTTGAGGACCACATCAAATTACAAACTAAACATAATCTTTACTTAGAGATATAGAAGTAAATTTTATCCTTACATTTTAGCTACTAAAATAAGATCAATGCCAGGAGACTGGACTAGCTGTTAGAAGAGTTTCTGTTAGGAGCACGTGATAGAATGTTTCTAGGGGTTAGCAATATCCAAGCATAAATCAGGCAAATAGCCAAACAGCTCAAAGATGAAGTAACAGTATATTCCTCCTTGGTGAGAAGAACATGGGAATTCAGGTGGGTAATATTAATTTGAGAAAGTTATGAGTGAAATTGTGAAATAACTCTATTTTTTGAATAAGAACCCTAATCCCTTGAGTGGGAGTTGACAGAAACAATGCAGTATGCCAGATTTTAAGGAGAAGTAATTAAAAACATTTCCACAACTTGAATATGAAAATAAGTACCCATATGAACTGGAGAAAATCAAGGTGACTTAGTCTTGAAAATATAAGTTAAATGAGGGTATTTGGGAAATCCTAGGGAGAATCAGAAAAGTGGGTCTCAGGAGAACAAAGGTTGGAAGAAAAGTTTTTATTCTGCATGTTCCTCCTGCCTCGAGCCCTGTGGATGTTAAAACAGTTAAGAGGTTTGTAAGGAGATCAATGTACCCAACATTCAAAAGTTATAGAAATTGGAGGTGGAGAAATGGCACAAAATTTTGACACAAGTAATGGTTGATAAACTCTTAAAGTGATCTTAGCTGCAGTGGGGGGGGGGAACTACAAGAATTAAAAATGAAACTTAAAAAAATGATAAATAAAATATTAAAAAATTAAAAACTATAAGAATTAAAAATGAAACTTAAAGAAATAAATACATAAAAATAAAGCTTAACATATTTGTGGCTAAGTACAAATCAGCCAGAAAAAAAACCTATTATTTACTATAAAACCTCTAAAACCTTATAGGTTTTTACTATATTTACTATAAAACCTTACATTTACTATAACTTATGCCAGAGACCAGTCTACGAATGTCACATGGATAATTTAATTCTTATATGCATTATAAAAGTTATGTATGTTATTCCCTTTTTAAGATAAAACAGCTGAGTCAAGTAATATGCCCAAGTTTCTTAGATGATTCATAGCTGGATAGATAGTAAGAGCTCCAGAAATGGCACAACTAGGCATTCTGGTATGTTCCATTCTCATTCTAAAAAAGATTTTTGATAGATTAAACTATGAAAATTGGGAGAAAAAGGGTGATGAACACTGAGAAACAAAGTGAAGTGGTGCCTAGGTGTCTCAGTTGGTTGAGTGTCCAACTCTTGGTTTCAGCTCAGGTCATGATCTGAGGTTCCTGAGATGGAGCCTTCCATTGGGCTCTGTGCTCAGCACAGAAGAGTTTGTTTTTCCCTCTCCCTCTGCCCAACAGCCCCCTCAAGTAAATAAATAAATATT
The DNA here is from genome assembly GCF_002288905.1 of Enhydra lutris kenyoni. Classification (NCBI taxonomy): domain Eukaryota; kingdom Metazoa; phylum Chordata; class Mammalia; order Carnivora; family Mustelidae; genus Enhydra; species Enhydra lutris. Next base: position 44,840,169 of record NW_019154105.1, on the reverse strand, counting down.
TTTTAAGTGCCTAATGCTTTGGTATATTAATCTGCTTGTTGTATTTCATTCTTATAGTTGGACCTGTTAAATGTAGTTTATAATTCATCTAATACTCAAAATAGTGCTAGGTTTAGTATTCAAGTATTTTAATTACTTAAATCGCCTACAATTGAGCAGAAAAATCTATAATTTTCACAGTATCTCAGTTAAACCTTTTTGGAGGAAGAGTTTATTTTGTTTTAAGATGCTCTGATATCTCTAGCAATGACAACCTGTACTAGGTAGAAGAAAATAGCCATCTAGAGAATAAGCTCTACAAATCCAACTCTTTAAATTATTGGTCCACACATATATTTTCTACCCTGACATGTAGGGAATTAGTGATAATTTAAGTATTGTAAAGACAATTGAGTAGTTATTTTATCTAACTTTGGGGGAGGTGTTGATAAAGTGAATAAAATACAAAGAACCGGGGCGCCTGGGTGGCTCAGTGTGCTAATCCTCTGCCTTCTGCGCAGGTCATGATCTTAGGGTTCTGGGATCAAGCCCCTCATTGGGGCATTGGGCTCTCTGCTCAGCGGGGAGCCTGCTTCCCCCTCTCTCTCTGCCTGCCTCTCTGCTTACTTGTGATATCTCTCTCTCTGTGTCAAATAAATAAATAAAATCTTAAAAAAAAAAGAAATACAAACAACTTCACCGCTTTAGGTAAAATACGCACATATATATAAGATATGTATCTGAATATAGTTAAATTTAAGTCACATTCTCTATATATAAAATAGGAAAAAAGTATTTTTCAGAAATGCATCATTTAGGTAGTTTAACAGCCACCCTATGAAGGAGAAAATAAGCTGTAATGCTAATGTGCTAGCTTATAATTATGCAAAGTAATAATAATTGGTTTTCAAATTCTTAGTCAATGAAGAAGAGAGAAGACACATTTTGCCTACTATGTCAAACCTAGAAGATAACAATTTCTGACTTAAAATTTGACCTATAGAGATGAGGATACAGATAAAGATTTGGAAATATATCTTAAAAGGTGATTATTACTTAAAAAGTAGGAACTGTCACAAAATGGTCCATAACATAGGATAAAAAGTCAATCAGATATGTTTTCTCTCAAACTCCTGTACTGTGGAAGTATCAGACATGTTATTTCAACCTGCAAAACTTCAGTTCTGTCATCTGTCTCATGGAAAGACAATAACAACCCTGATCTCATAGGATAGTTTTGAGAAGTATATGTAATCATCCACACCATTTTAAACTACTTAAATTCTGTAGTGTGAAGAAAAAACGAATCCTATTTTAAGGTTAGGGCTGCTAAATAGTCCTTCTAACCGTGAGGACACACGGGCTACAGTAAGAAGCCCAGAGGGCCATAACATGGACAATCTCTTTCTTAGCCAAAGTCAAGAATTCTAATGGAGATTTTTGTTTTCTGATATTTGGCCCATTTTAATTCAAACCAATGAGATAATTTACTTTTATTTCTGTTTCTCTTTTCTGAATCAAATTATGTTGAATTTATGTATGTTATATTTATGTTATATATGGTGTATATCTCCAGATTAATATATACAAGCCGTATAGTACTATACTGTATCAGCAAGAGGGGCTTCCACAAACCACAATTCAGATCATTTTACCCCTTATTTAATATACAAATGTTGTTTCTGTATTTTAGTAAAGTCTAAACTCATTTTTTTTAAAGATTTTATTTATTTATTTGACACACAGAGATCACAAGTAGGCAGAGAGGCAGGCAGAGAGAGAGGAGGAAGCAGGCTCCCTGCTGAGCAGAGAGCCTGATGCGGGGCTGGATCCCAGGACCCTGGGATCATGACCTGAGCCAAAAGCAGAGGCTTTAACCCACTGAGCCACCCAGGCGCCCCAGTCTAAACTCCTTATAATTGCCTGTGATTTCTTATATTATCTTACTCCTGATAATCTTTCTAAACTTTATTTTATGCTAATTAACTTGCTTTCCTGTTTCCCACATCTTCCTCCAGTTTCTTAAATAGGCCAAACCTCTCCCAACACAGTCTTCTCACTTAGAGTCACTACTCTGTGAACACTCTTCTGATACTTAGCCTGATTACCTACTTTGTCTTCTATACTTCATCATCAGAGAATCCTTTCCTGACCAATGTATTTAAACTAGGGATTACATAGCACTACATATCAAAGCCCCTCTTAGCTGTCATCACAGTCTTAATTGTTCTGTTTGTTTGTTTGTTTGTTTGCTTGTATGTTTATTGCTTCCCTAGCCTCTTAAACTTCAACAGTGTAGCAACTTTCTCACTCTTATTTACTGTTGTGTCCTCAGTGCACACACAATGCTTGTGCAGAATAGTTAGGCAATAAATAGCATAGGAATACCCAATTTGCAGACTTTTGTTACTTGAACATCATTTTGAAAAATTTGCCTAAAATATATTTATATATGTAAATGAAACTATATGCTTAAGGAAAAATTTCACATCATTGGTATCAATGAATCTTCAAGAAGTAATAAGCAGGAACCCACTACACTGACTACATATATCACCATCAGAGACTTGAGTACTGTATTTGAACACATTGTCTTACATCTCATGAACTTAATATATATCAAATTATATTTTGATATTATGTCTTTGGCTCAGTTGAAGAACAGCCATTAGTAAGACCTACATGAAAATTCTTGGTGCATTTATTGTCAGAATGTCATTGAGAACATTGTCAAGTTCATCACACTATTTGCTCTGTATCAGGACCCATGAGAGAAATGTCACTTATATTTCAGTACCAGAGAAAGCTTGTTTTTATCTTATAGGAAATATAAGAAGAAAGGAAGAGTCAGCGGTTCAAATTTTACTCAGAGGCAAAAAAAATGGGAAAACTGAACATTGATTATCGAATTAAGCAACAGAAAGATCATTGGGACCCTTGAGATAAGCTGTATTATTGAAATGGTTGTGATAACAACTTACATGAATTGGTTTTGAAAGATAATAGGAGTATAACTGGGAAAGGGTCAACATAAAAAATGCTCTAGCAACCTTACAAAAAAGAGGAGCAGAGATATGGTAAGTGAAGGTGAATGTGGGCAGATTACAGATTAGAGTTTAGTTTAGGCTGTTACAGCAAAGTACTATAGAATGAGTGGCTTTAACGACAAACATTTATTTCTCACACTTCTGGAGGCTAGAATATCCAAATCAAGATGCCAAAATATTTTGTATCTGGGAGGGGCCCTCTCCCTTTTTCCTGGTTTGCACACTGTTGCCTTCTCACTGTGACTTTATATGGCTCAGACAGAGCGATCTCTTGCCTTCTCCTCTCCTCTTTTTATAAAACCAGTGTTTCCATCATGGGGGCTTTACCCACATGACCTCATCTAACCTCATTGCATCCTAAAGGCCACACCTCCAAATACCATTACATTGGAGATTAGAGCTTCACCATATGAATTTGGGAGGCACACAAACATTCAGTCCATAGTGTGTGTGTTTGTATGTATATATATATATATATATACACATACATATACATATAAATGTGTATATATATGTGTGTGTGTGTGTGTATACTTATGTGTATATATATATATGAAATTGCAGAGTATAATTTATGATGAGAAGGAGCTATTAGAAAGGAAAACACTGATGATGTGGGGGGATTTATATATAATTATAAATTTATATAAATTCATATGTAAATACATATATTTAATCCCACATTTTTGAATATTTGTATTGTTTTCAATATGTTACATATGCTTTCTTTCCCATAAATATTTCCATTTTTTAAATTTTATCCTATTTACAGATCTTGGTGCTTCTTGCCTATTTTCATAACTCAATATCAGAGTCTGTTTTCCTAAACTTTGTATCAACTGCAGTTATGTTTCTGTGGGTAATATTTCCTCCCACTTCTTCTCCTTTTTGGCTCTCTGTGAGGCAATTCTCTCTCCATTTCTTCTGTTTCCTTTTCTTCTGGCTCATTTTAAATAGTGCCTTAAGTGTTTAGTCCTCTTATTTTTTTCTATTCTAGTTTTACATTATCTTCCTAGAAAACTATCAGTCATTAATTGTGAAATCTCTAGATTATACTTGTTGACAATATACCAGACTCATGTGTTCAATATCCTACTGACCATCTATGTCTGGATCTACCCCAACCACGTCACACTAAACAAATCTGAGCATACTGATTCTCTTTCTAGGAATTTTCCCATTTAGTCTTCTCTGACAATGATGAAACAATTGATATGTTCTAGAAATGTGTTAAATTCCCTGGATTTCTCATTCACCCATAATTATAATCCCCACACCTACTCAATTATTCAGTAAACTCTGCCAATTAAAGATACACACACCTCTTCTCCTTGTCATTGACTTAGTTTAGGAATTCATCATCTTCTTAGTAAAAGTTGAAATCCTCCTTCTAGATTGTCTTACTTCTGTCTCCAATTTACCAATCACACACCTACCAAAATGATCCTTCTAATTTGTAAGTCTGAGGAGTACATTTCTCAGAAGGTGTCAAACTTTGTATGCAAGAAACACAGGAAAGTTATTTTAATTATAGTTGCTATATATTACCTTCAAAGATTTGACATTGATTAAATCTGCTATTAAATGCTGCATGCAAATAAAACAATAAACATAAAATAAAAATAATAAATACAATAAGGACTTTTATGTTATATATTGTTCTAAATATATGCATTATACATTTATAAGTAGATTTTTTTAAAAGACTACTATGTAACTAATAATAAATAATTAACATTTTAATATTTTGGTAGTTCCATTAGTTCTATAACAGAGAAATGATTTTTTGTCCTTTAGCACTCATATCTACCTCTCTTTTCTTAAATTTTTAATATATTTTGTATAATTGGACATATGCCCTATCTTCTGTGTCTCACTTTTTCAAATACATTTTTCAATATTTAATCATATGGATATAATATATACTTATTAGTTTTTTTCTAAATCACATTCCTTTGTACAACGATCCTACATTTTTTTTGCTTCTTTTGTCGATAAAACCTAATCTGCTTCCACATATTTGTTATTTAAAAATTGCTACTATGAATATTTATGTCAATTTTTTCCAGTGTCCATGTGAAAGAGCTTAACTAAATTTATAAGCTTACAAGAAGAATTACTGTGATGTAAGTTTACAATTTCCAGCTTTACAACTTTATAACAACATATAAGATTTTTTTTTTCCCCGCAGTGGTTGTAATAGAAGCCTTGAGTCAACCTACTGGTTGTGTACAATCTATGGTATAGATTTATTTCCCTCCCTATCTTGGTCCATTGTTCCTGTAGCACACATAAGTAAAGAGTAATAAATATCTCCTAAAGATATAAATTTGAAGATATTAAATTAGTTTCTGTTTTTACAGATGCATTGCTTTTTCAATATCTTACATCTGTGAATATTGGGTTTTAATTATTTCCACAAGAGTTCTGGGATAATATATGAGTACATCATTATTATTATCAATAATATTATTATCACCAACAAAAATTGTATATTAACTTTTTGTCATGATATGATAAATAATTTAGATAAATGTTATCCTAGTCCACTGAGAAATTTTGATCTAAAATAGATAAAATTAATGAATATAAATGTTTCATAACATAGAAAAACATAAGGCAATAATTCAGTGCACCAAAAATAAGTCATTTGGTTGTAAAAATGCCAAGCCTTGGGATGCCTGGGTGGCTCAGTGGGTTAAGCCGCTGCCTTCGGCTCAGGTCATGATCTCAGGGTCCTGGGATCGAGTCCCGCATCGGGCTCTCTGCTCAGCGGAGAACCTGCTTCCTCCTCTCTCTCTCTCTCTCTCTCTCTGCCTGCCTCTCTGCCTACTTGTGATCTCTCTCTGTGAAATAAATAAATAAAATCTTTAAAAAAAAAAAAAAAAATGCCAAGCCTCTTCTAGCTAGATAGACCATTGTAAGTCAACTTCCATTCAAGTATAAAATCCTTTCATCAATATATTTAAATTTGATCATCCACAGCTGTGCTTAAATAGTTTTAATAATTAGTTACCCATTATGTCTATTCTCCCTCAACAGAATGTAAACTCTCCACGTGCAATGATTCTCATGTGATCTGTTTGTTTGTTTTTTTCATGTTTGCTCTATCCTTTATACCTAGAATGGTATTTGACACATAGCAGGTGCTCAATAACTATTGGTGAATAAATCAATGATAGAGTAATTATCTCTTTCTCCTTAATATTCTCCCTGGGCTTAGTTCTACTCTGTAAAGCAACACTGAATACATTTCTGATGTGTCTCTTATTAAATTTTTACATAGTTCAAATTGGTTAAAAACTAGTCATTTGAGTTTTGCATCTTATTTTCTTTCTCATGCAAATACAAACCCTCCAAAATTCTTTCCATATTTCTGAAATGGTATGCATTTAAGATCTCTCACTGAACTGGGGGTCTTCTAATATGCTGTCTTATTTTCCAATGTGGTTTAATGTATGAAGATCATAACTGACGCAAGTCAGATACAATAGATCAAAACAAAGCAAAACAACTTTCTCTGATTTCCTCTCACATTCATGTATACACTCTATCATAATTCTAGCTATTTAATATTCGTAGGTACTCAGCTCAATTTAGTATTCATATTAATGAAAACTACAAAGCTCATTCACACAAATAGACTGCCGGATATAGAATAAGGACATTTAGATCATAAATACACAAAAATTTAATTGAGATGTAAAAGCTGGAGAATAACTTAAACATTTCCTTCTGGACTAAGAACATAGGGAGCATTGAATAGTTTTGAATTTGGAACAATTTTGCTGAAACATGAAAATTTAATATTTTTTTTATGTATAGAGAGAAAAATAGCAAAAGATACTCTATTTTGCATTTAATCTTATTTTGTTATTTTTTTCAAAGATTTAAGTCTTATGAAATAGAAAATTCTTATTTTCAAGCCTACTACAAAGTATATTTCCCCTCAAACCCTATGTGAACCATTTTTATAGAAATCCTGATGGCAAATTATTGGCACAGTTCTTTTTTTTTTTTTTTTAAGATTTTATTTAATTATTTGAGAGAGAGAGAGAGCATTAGAGAGAGCATGAGAGGAGAGAGGTCAGTGGGAGAAGCAGACTCCCTGCTGAGCAGGGAACCCCATGTGGGACTTGATCCCGGGACTCCAGAATCATGACCTGAGCTGAAGGCAGTTGCCTAACCAACTGAGCCACCCAGGCGCCCCGGCACAGTTCTTATAATTCATTGAGGTTGGCCCTATCTGGGGAGTTTTCATTTCTAAAGGACAACACATTTCCTTTTGGATTCACCTTGAAAGTACAGAACCTCTATTTTTATTCCCTGCTGGCATAGCAAATAAGCATAATGAGATAAGTCTACTTTGTTAGCTTCGGTAAATTGCTTCTTTCCCTCCTTTCCAATCTCCTCTTGCTGAATCCACTTTGAAAGCTTTACTATCAATTTCAAGAATCATGCTCTGTTTTATAGTGTAAGCTGCATGCTTAGCCAAAATGAGAAGATACTTATATATTCTAAAGTTGCTGTTTTAATGAAAACAATACTCTGAATGTGAACATTGCACTTGTTTAAACCTTTAATACACAATTCTATTGAAAAACAAAGTGAAGCATTTTTCACTTTCAGAATGAAAACCCATATTAACCTAAAATATAAGTTTCACTGATTATTTTGATGGAATACCGGAATAGAGTGAGATATTTGACTCTTCAAAAAGTTCTTAGAGGTTGCAAATAAAATAAATTTGCAGTGGGGGAAGTCTCAATAACAAGAACTTAATATAGAAGATAAATTGTTTACTGTTATATAATAATTTCTAAGATATCTTTTTGATTTTTTGGAAGGTGAAGGAAGAAACCATTCTATTGAAATAACTATCAGTTGAAATGTATATTTATTCAGATTTAAGGACAGATTTTTTTAGACAAACTCTTGATATTCTTCAGATATTCACTAATATTTATTTAATAATTCCTATAAGATAATCACTATGTTAAAAGATCATATGCTAGATCTCATTTAATCTTCAGAAAATCTATTAAATGTATACTATTATCCTTATTTTTTTATGTGAGAATACTGAAATGCCAAAGTTTAAGCAACAAGTCTCATAATGCATGTTACAAATGTTAAATTGTAATAAAACTAACAAAACAATGACAACCGTACAAACACAAATAAAAATCATGAGAATCATTAACAGATATGGAACATTTAGTATGTTAAAACATCAGGCTAATTATTTTTTATTCATTTTCTCGTTAATTCTTGTAGTATCCTTTTAGATAAAGATATGCAGTAGTAGAATCGAAGCTGTATGCCTAGTGTTCAAGGTGGAGAGGACATACAGGGAGTATTAGATTCTAAATATCTTCTTCGAATTTCTACTCATAAAACTATCACAAGATTTCCCTAGTGCTTATCATTCAGCTCAATATTAATTATCAATGAGGTATGTAAGTAGTCACTAGATCCTTTAAGAATGTAGGAATCAGCACATGTTTGATCCTTATCAAAACCATGCAGGTTTATACATCAGCCTTCTAGGCTAAAGAACATTTTTCTACTTCTATTCCTCATCATTAAGGAAAATATATTGTAAGATATTTATTTAATTTTTTTTTTTTTAGATTTTATTTATTTATTTGACAGACAGATCACAAGCAGGCAGAGAGGCAGGCAGAGAGAGAGGAGGAGCAGGCTCCTTGCTAAGCAGAGAGCCCAATATGGGACTCGGTCCCAGGACCCTGGGATCATGACCTGAGCCGAAGGCAGAGGCTTTAACACACTGAGCCACCCAGGTGCCCAAGATATTTATTTTTAAAAGTCCCATGTATTAGTGTATCTGTGCAGTTCAAACCCATGTTGTATACACACACACACACATCAACATATATGTGTGTATATCTCTATATATGTCAAAAGTGTCTATAGTTTTGTTTTGTTTTGCTTTTTTCATATGCTCTACAGAGTTTAGGACACAACAAAAATTACGAACTGCCTTACATAAATATCCCAATAGAACGTGGGGATTTTGTAATAAAATCAACCAGTCAGGACTTCTAAAATGATACCAAAATCCGTAAGAATTGGAATATTCAAATCAGCTGCCTAAAGTTATGGAAGGGGGCAGGCTTGGCTTCAAGTCTTGGCTTCATCACATACAAGCTCTCACTAGGGCCATAGCCTTAGCTCTCAAAATCTCAGTTTAATCATCTGCTTTTAATTGATTATTGTCAGTGTTAAATGAAATTTTAAAAAATAGAGGAGTCAGAGTGTACCTGGCAGAGTCTGGTACATATCAAGCCTTCTAAAGATAGTGGCTATTAAGTTATTGTGACATTTTAATTTATAGTAAGAAATAGATATTTTGTCTCCCTCCCATTCTTGCACAGAGCTCCTTAAATCCCTTGAAATTTTTAAAATGAGATGTTACAGAAAGTCATTGAAAAGGGATCTGCCAGTTGACCTTTGAGCTGGACCTGAGAGTTCAAAATGTTCCCCTTGCCTTTTCTTTCTTGAGATACTGATATGGTGTTGAGAACAACAACACAGTGTATGTGAGTAAACCCAGTTAAGTTCTCATTAAAAACTTTTAAGGTTTGGGGGTGGGTCTAGGAATCCATTTGTCTTGCTACTCCCCAAGAAAAGCCTTGTAAGTAAATTCCCTTTGCTTATTACAATGGCCACCTACCAACCTGGATTGGCCTGCCTCTTTTTTTTAGTGTCTCCCTGCCCACTACTGTACTGAGGGCAGGCTGGTTTCAGAGTATACCCTGGAAGTTCCCAGAAAATGTTGTAAGTCAATTTTAGGAGAATGATTATGATGCTTGTTGTTATGTTCATGAGGTGACTTTTGGACCGCTCCCAGGTCTCATCACCTGGGGACTTATCACCAGAAGATTCAACCATGTGATTAGATGCTTGGAGCTTTCATTGTCATTTCACCTGACTCCTGGAAGGGCAGAAGACCTGGAAGTTCAATTACTACCCAGTGATCAAAGAATAAATCATCTGTATCTCTGTAATGAAATCTTCATAAAAACCCAAAAGGGTGGAGTTCAAAAAGCTTCTCAGTGGCAGGTACTAGGAGAGCTGTGTGCTTGGAGGCTCCACAGTTTTCCCCAGGCCTTGCCCCCTGGTTCTTCTGTGTTATATCATTTTACAATAAGCTGGTAATCTATTTGGTAAACTGTTTCTCTAAATCGTGTGAGCTGTTCTCACAAATTCATCAAACCCAAAAAGAATATCCTAGGAACCTCTGATTCATAGCCACCCAGTCAGAAGTATAGGTAGCAGCTTGGACTGGAGACTAGAATCTGAAACCAGCTGAGGTTCATTGGAATCTCCAATTTATAGTTGGTTGGTCAGAGGCACATGTGGCAACCTGGATTTGGGACTGGAGTCTAAATTTGAGGAGGGCAGTCTTATAGGACTGAACCTTTAATCTATAGTATATGATGCTATCTCCTGGTAGATAGTGATGTTAGTTTTTGAAATATTTTGGGGAGGTTTGTGGAGTCTGGAGCCTACAGCCAAGAAAGAATTCTTAAGATGTCTTTGGTGCAAAATGGTGGTTTTTATTAAAGCACAAGAACAGGACAAGTGGGCAGAAAGAGAAATTGCTGCCCCAGGGCTTCGAGGAGCAACTGATTATACACTTTGGGATTGGGGGAGGTAAAAATAAAGCTCCAAAAGGATTTTCATATGCTAAAGAAGACTCACAGGATATATGAAGCCCTGTTATTGTCAAACTAAGGTTGTTTTTTCCTCTAGCAAGGCATTAACATTAAGATAGGAGCTTCTTGGAGGAACTTTATACTCTGTCTGCCTCAAGTTTCCCAATGAGCTGCTGGTTATAAGGGTATTTAATTTTATCTACATTTCCTTCTGCCATTGTTTCCCATATCAGCTAGTGTGTCAACTGAGTTGACACTCACCTAGGATCTTGAGAATTTCTTATAGGTGTAGGGAACCCCTACACACATACACACTGTAATTGAGACTAGAACATAAATGGACAACAAGAATTGGTATTCAGTCTGCTCAACAATACACACTGGAAATGCGTAATTACAACATGGAATGAATTGAAACGGAAAGAGAAGAAACGGAGGTAACATAATTAAAGAAGGCCCGTTGAGGACTGCAGCCAACTGCCACAGGTTTTCATTTGTAAGTCACTGTGATTCAGAGAGATGATCCAAACATAGGTGGAATACTTCTTCTCAAAGAGCATAACTGCGTCTCCTAGAAAGTGGCATGGATTTTTTTTTTGTTTGTTAAACATATGTGTGCAATTATAAATAGAGGTTTAGTGTTCTAGTTTTAGAAAATGACATTTAAAGCAGGGTTTAAATAGATATGCAGTGCATATTTGAGCTCACTATTGCTATGGAAAGAAATACATAAGAATATTTCTTTCCTAAAGAAAAGTGGGGAAGTGAAAGTGGACTTAGCGATTGATTGAACCACGAGTAGTTCTGGGTTCTGTACTAATTTAGATTTGGAACGTAAAATATAATCCCTTTCCCTAATGTTCTCTCTGTCCTGGGGGAAAATGAAGGACAAACAGTTAACTATATTTAGGAACATATGATTTGTCACCTTGCTTCTCTGACTTTTGTTCCCCATCTGTAAAATAATTGGCCATTACCGAAGTTCAAAGAGGCCATGAAGATTTCACCTTCAGTTAAACCACTGATAAAAATATATCATGGGGTGCCTGGGTGGCTCAGGCAGTTAAGTGTCTGCCTCCAGCTCAGGTATTGTTCCCAGGGATCTGGGATGGAATATCAGCCTCCCTACTCAGCAGAGGGTTGTCTTCTCTCTCTCTGCCTCTCCCTCCAGTTATAAGCATACTCTTTCTCTCAAATAAATAAAACTTTTTTTTTTTTTTTTGCTTTTGTTTTTGTTTTTTAAAGAGGCAGTGGGGAACACTTGTACACTGTTGGTGGGAATGCAAGCTGGTACAGACACTCTGGAAAACAGTATGGAAGTTCCTCAAAAAGTTGAAAATAGAGCTACCCTATGACCCAGCAATCACACTACTGGGTATTTACCCTAAAGATACAAATGTAGTGATCTGAAGGGGTACATGAACCCAAATGTTTATAGCAGCAATGTCCACAATAGCCAAACTATGTAAAGAACCTAGATGTCCATCAACAGATAAATGGATAAAGAAGATGTGGACGTGGATGTAGATATACACAATGGAATACTATGCAGCCATCAAAAATCCCTGAAATCTTGCCATTTGCAACAACATGGATGGAATTAGAGGGTATTATGCTAAGTGAAATAAGTAAATCAGAGAAAGACAATAATCATATGATCTCTCTGATATGAGGAATTTGAGAGGCAGGGTGGGGGGTCGTGGGAATTAGGGAGGGAAAAAATGAAACAAGACGGGATTGGGAGGGAGACAAACCATACGAGACTCTTAATCTCACAAAAGAAACTGAGGGTTGCTGGGAGGTGGTGTGGAGGGATAGGGTGGCTGGGTTATGGACATTAGGGAGGGTATGTGCTATGGTGAGTGCTGTGAAGGGTGTAACCCTGATGATTCACAGACCTGTAGCCCTGAAGCAAATAATACATTAGATGTTAATTAAAAATTAAAAATAAATAAAAGTTAAAAAGAAAAATAATATAAAAAATTTTTTAAAAAGGCAGTTATGTGTACCTATGCATATATTAGTAAACATTAATATGTATACTAAAACATTTTTATAACTCAATAGACCTAATATGAACATGTTTCCTTTGTATAAATTACAAAACTATCATTAGTGCACTTAGGTGTCACTTTCACCCATGGTTAAAAGAAAAAATAATTGATGTAAAATAGTTAATAAGTACAATTGGTAAATAAAGGCTAAAGGAAAGATGAGTATCAATGACAAAATAAGCCAATGGTTTCTTAGAAATTAAAAAAAAAAACGTTAATAATTTGCATATTGCAAGCTGAAGTAAGAAGTGAAAATGATGTGAGAAAAACAAAAGCATTTGCTAAACAGGAAAGTGTTTTCTAATCCTCGACACATGCCATGGGCCAGAATAAACTGAATAAGCTTAGTACATACCCTCCCAAGGATTATAACCTAATGGGGAACAGATTTCCAGAAAATAGTTATATAAATATTTCTTTCATTATAATTATGCAAACTACAATAAAAGTGTAAAATCAAATCATATACCAGACAATCTATCTAATAATATATGTTCTTATATCTTAATTTTCTATTTTAAGGAAATGATATTTCTGTTGGCAACAGGGAAATCTTGCAGAAAAAGAAACTTCAAGAAAGTGAAAATGAGAAAACAAGCTATGAACAGTATCAAAGTTACTTAAGTTACTATGAATTCTACCTATGAGTATTACAGTACGTCAAACTTGAGACCACAGAGCCATTGCAGGGAGATGAGGTAGATATGGATATGGCTCAAATCACTAGGAGGGCTCTGCAGAACACAGCAGGATCTGCAGCCTAGAGGGGGTTATTTCCATAAAAAGCATGTTGGTAGAATATTATTGAATTGACAGATAAATATAAATGGTAATGGGGAAGGTATGGTTTTATTTGTTTGGAAAACATCCTGACTTTATTCAACAAGGAAATGGTAAACTTGAGATTGTCTAAAGCTGTTGACAGTTTGTCACAAAAATAATCCAAACATCCCTATTTTCTCGAATACTCACTATATGTCATATTCTAAGCACACACTTAATTCTTAGAATAATCTCTTCACTTAATTTTATTCCCATTTTGGGGGGTCCTGAGTGGTTCAATTGGTTAAGCCTCTTACTTTTGATTTCAGCTCAGGTCATGATCTCAGAGTCCTGAGTACAAGTCCTATGTCATGTTCCACACTTAGAGTAGAGTCTACTTAAGATTGTCTCTCTCCCTCTCCCTCTGTCCTTCCCCCCACTATCTCTCTCTCTCGCTCACACACACACATCTGCACACTTGTTCTCTCTTTCTAAAAAATAAAAATAATAATTAATTAAAAAATGATTATTCCCATTTTTACAAAGGAGGAAATTGAGGCTCAGAACTGTCTAACATTGAATGGCTGAGTTTTGTCATCTGTAAAATTAGGCATGGATATGAAAGAGTTCTTCAACTTTTATCAAGCTACATAAAACAAAAATTATAGACTAAAACTATCAGGTATAAACTGTGAAAGATATAAAGTTGATTCCCTTAAAACCCTTGATTAAACCCTAAGAAATTTATCAACCATCAGGCAAATAGCCAACAAAACATAAGAATAATCATAGCAATGAGTTTAATTTAGTAATTACTCCATAAGTGCTCAAATATTTTTTTCTCCAAAAATTGAGGCTGAGGTCAAAACAATTTAACTTCTGAGATGATGCCTGAAAGAACTATAACATGGCACAGCTGGTACTGTAATGGAATTATAGAAGTAGTGTCAAGGTGTAAGGAGAAGATAGAATTTGTATTCCTGAGACCAGGAAAATAGCAGAGAATTCACTAAAGATTGAGTTAACAGCTGATCTGGCCAATGGAGGATGGATAAGAAGGAAATCAAAGCCCAAATTAGAATCCATCACTTCGGGGTTTTCATTGCTATCATGTTAATATTTAAAAATCTTTATTGAGGGGAATTCAAGAAATTATTAATACTCTAGCATGATTTAGTTTATCTGATTGAAATTCACTGAAAACAGCAATCTCCACCATGATATAAATGGAAAAAGGAAAAATACATATGGAAGATTGTCAGAGACCTCAGAAAAATTATACCTTTCTGCCATTCAGTTCTTGAGCAAATGACAACAGGATTCAATTCCAAATTCGCAACTAAAATTCAGTCTTTACTCTTATGCTACTTTTCTCTTTATTTGCATGCCAAAATTTTCAGCAAAGGATAATAAAACATTCAAGATTTTCTTCTTTTGGTGGTATCTGAATTCATAAACCCAGAATTGCAAGACTCTGATAACTTGATAAGGTTTATAATGCCAAATTCCCTTGGGAAATAAAACTTTAGATTCTTACCCATCCATTTAAAAACAAATCACATCAAGAAAAGCTAATATCTGAAAAGTTTCTTTTTAGGTGGGCAATGTATGTATGTATGTATATATATATATAAAATTCTTCATATATTCTGCTCTGAAATGGTAACATGCAGTGGCTTATATGTCAGTTGTATACAGATAGTTAACATTTCTGTTGACACCTGTGAGTGGGATCATCAGTTCAGTTACAGCAACTCTATGAAGAATGAATTGAAAACCAAGTGACAAACTAATATCTAAATTACATGTTAACTGTGCCCATAGAAAGCAAAATGTATGCATTTCACTGCCCCAAGTGACTATAATTCTGTTTATTATCTTACCTACCAACTGTCAGTAGCCTGTGATGTGGAACAGTTTAGATTATTGCTGACATTTGGAAAAATAAATGAATTTAAATGAACTTGAACCAGTTAAGCAACATGGCAACTTGAAATTGCTGTGTAGAAATTGTTTATTTGTTGGAAAAAAAATACGAATATTATAGGAATTTTTGTTAGCTACTGCTTCTTAGTTTAGATTTGTCTCTGGAGAATTAGAATAGCTTAAATGACTTTGACATAAACATACTGAGTATATTAAGATTCTTAATGTAGCTTAAATGTAGGGAAAAGCATCCATTGGTGTACATGAAATCTTCCACTAGGTAAACCTGAGTTAAACTGATATTTCTTACTGGGTTCTCTGTATTCTGTATCTTGATTTATTATTGAAAAATAAAAATATAATTTGCATTAGAGAAAATATTAAGAAACACTTGAGAGAGATGCTAATTAAGGTTGGGAATACAATCATTTTTGCTACATGCATAGTAACTTAAAGATAACTGTTTAATACCCTAATAAATATGCCTATATGTTTGTTTTTTGGTAGTTGGGAAATACCCTTGAAGGAAATATTCCTATTGTCTAAGGAGCATCAGGTTTGTAAGAACATCAGGACTTTCAAATATTAGATAAATCCTATATAACCTGATTCTTAATTTTAGATTCTTTACCCAGTTAAGTTGTGGTCCACTTGTTACCTAAAGAACTTGTGAGATAATCGACATGTTTTTTTAACCTGCTAAATTTGGGGTGAATTTGTCACATAGCAATACAAATTGAATATAGTTTGATTTGAGTTCGGGGCAATTGTGAATAAAGCTGTAATTAGCATTCTTAGTTTTCAGTGGATATATGAGCCATTTCTGTTGGGTCGATACCAAGGAATGGAATTGCTGGTTATAGGGAATTACATTATTTACCATTAATAGTTATGGTCAAATATTTTTCCAAAGTAATTGTACCAGTTGACACTCCCATGAACAATGGAAGATTCAGAGTTTTACTCAAACTTGTCAACACTTAGTATTGGTGGTCCTTTTGATTTTACCCATTTTAGTGATATGCACTGATATATTATTATGCTCATAATTTGCATTTATAGTAAAATTATGGAATTATATAGGTACCCTAATGTGTACCTGTCTGTGTGTGTGTGTATATAACTTGGTTGATATTTACAAATTAGAAGCATATACTCTACATGCTAAGAAATTGTTTCCATAGTTTTTTTTTTTTTCTAAGATCATACTACAGTGAAAATGATGGGAAAAGAGAAAATCCAGGTTGATATGAAGATTTTAAAGAAAGAAAATAAAAAAAATTATGATGAGTAATAACCTAAAAAAATACTAAAGTAATAAAGTTTATAAAGCAGCCCACAACAGCATCACAAAAGTTTTCTAATGCACTAAAGAGCCTTTAGGATACTGCTTTAATCATGTACACTGAAACTAAGATGTCATTATGCATAAGTGACTAGAACAAAACCTAATTAAAATATTATGCAAACTGGCATAGTACTAAATGCTGTAGTTGTAACTTGTACAATATGTATTATTGCTTATCTTATTTTACTGTTATAAGCTTTGCAGATATCAAGATAAAGAGAAATTAAAAATCCTCCTGCAGTAAGCAAGTTTTCTCTTTCTGAAAATGTAGCTTAGCAACAGACCACACCCCCATTTCCAAAAAAAAAAAAAAAGAGAGAGAGAGAAAGTTGGCAATGAATAAAAAATGACAACGTACTTCAATGTAAAATATTCCAAAGGGAAAATATAATATCCAATAAACATTTTTTAAAGATTTTATTTATTTATTTATTTATTTATTTGACAGAGAGAGATCACAAGTAGGCAGAGGTGGGCAGAGAGAGAGAGGGGGGAAGCAGGCTCCCCGCTGAGCAGAGAGCCAGATGTGGGGCTCCATCCCAGGACCCTGGGATCATGACCTGAGCTGAAGGCAGAGGTTTTAACCCACTGAGCCACCCAGGCACCACCCCCCAATAAATATTTTGATAGATGATGAATCTCGGTAGTAATCAGGAATGGATTAAACTGTACTCTTTCTTCTTAACCACTGGATTGGTGCATTTATTTATTTGTTTAGTGTTTTTTTTTTTTCTGGATAATTTATATGAAAAGGTAATTTCAGATATTTTCAGAATCTATTAACCCCAAATACTCCCAGTTTCATATTAGGCTGGGAAAACACTCACATATGTGCAAAAAACACATATAAGCATTGTCACATCTTTTTATTAATAAAAATACATATTTGGAAAAAGATATATTATTGGCTAAAGGAAGAACAATTTGTTGCATTATGAGAGAAGCAGACTTGGATGTTTCACACATACCTTCATGGTTGGTAACATGCTACTCTTCTCTTACAACTAATGAGTCCCAGGTCTTCCACTTGGGATGGTTAGTGGAGTCTGGTGAGCTGTGCAATTACTCTGACAAACCTAGATTCTAACAGATTCTCTCACAATAATTTTACAGTAAGAAACTCAGAGAGATGTGCTACCAATCATTAATAACAGTAGAAGCAGAGACAAGGAAATGCCAAGTCATCTTAACAACGAGTATTTGTCACGGTAATGGGCATAGCTTACATTTACATAGTGTCTAAGATGTGCAAAGCAGTGCTATAAGCAGAGCGTGTTTCTGTGTGTGTTTGTGTGTGTCTGTGTGTGTTCATTTAATTCTTCCAAGAACCATTTGAGTAGGTACCATTTTTATTCCTATCCATCTTATTCATGACAAAACTGAAGTCAGGTAACTTCAGACTTGGTCACAGAGCTAAGAGATTATAGTCATGCTGACTAAATCCTATAGCCATGCTGTCAACCACTATACTTTCCTCCTCTTAATTAGATTTCCTATTAATCCATTAGATCTATTGTACCTTGAACAGTGTTATAAACACACAGTTTGAACCCATACTTGCTGCCTAAATCTCCTGTGTATTCTTAAAACAATCTCCAATGAAAAGGCAGAGGAACTCCATTTAAGGTTAAAAATAAATAATAAGTCCCTCCAGGTCAATTAACAATTAATTGAATGATTTGTGTTAACAGTTTTAAAATTATGTGATTTTTTTGAACATTAGGTTCATTTTGCTTATAGAACACATAGCATTTTAAAAACAAAACAGATTAAATAGAAACTGAGAAAGACTTCATGAATCACAAAAGCGGCAGTGTGACAGTTCTAATATAAGCTTTAACATGACTCATGAATGTCCATTTAATTGTTCTTACATCTCTGCCTTTTGAAAAGAGGCATACCTCATACTTTACCCTGTTAGATGGATATAGAGAAACATGGAGCTAAATGAAGTTGTTCCAGTTGGAAGACATTTGACCTAAAAATGGCTCAGCTCTAGCCAGTAGCCAACTCTCAAATGAAAGTAAACCTAGATCAAATCAGAAATAACTCTCAGCAAAGACATGGATTTGTAGACTCATGACCTGAGTAATGTATATTTTTTATGTCATTTTATTTGCAGTTGGTTAATTTTGTAGCATTATCAAAACAATGTATAACTGGTACAGAAATCAATACATAAACTAGGAGTGCTGACATATAAGTAAAACCTAAAAAAAAATGTGGCTTCAAGGACTGGGCAGTTAGAGAACAGAGGCTGGGAAAATGATGAAGAAAGTGAGGAAGCTGAAAAGGCAAACTATGGATGCACTAGTGAAACAACTGAGAATTTACACTGATGAAACTTTACCTGATGAATATAACTTCTGATAATATGATATTTAAACTAAATCATCAGTGCTGTGTTTAAGAGAAGGACTTAGGTCTGGCTTCATGTTTATCTGTTTACGAATTTTGATTTAGACAATATTAATGCAAAGAACCATATTTAAGTGAATATGCACAAAATGCACTGATAACTTCAACAATTTGTTCTATAGGTTAAGTGGACTCTGGTTACTACAAACATTATTGGTGTAGAATGCTAGAATGAAAACGTTAGTGAGATTTTCTTAGGTAACCCATTACTGCTGTTGTGTCTTACTCGACAGTTTGCCAACCTAATGTTCATATCTTTATTAAACAGCTACTCATTCTAATTATTGTAGAATTCTGAAAAAAGAATTTTTTTCCTCACTCATTTATTATGAATCAATTGTGCAGTATTGATTGTTGTGAGTAGGTAATTACAAAGATGGGATCATTGTAGACTGGTAATATTGAACTCACCTCTTTGGAACATATCCCTCTATGTCTGACAAGCTTAAGTAGAAAATGCCGTCTAATGACTCATGAATCATACTACTCCTATCCATTCAATCTACAAAACCTTTTATACTGCAATCTTGTTATCCTCTGGTGGTCAGTTTGCTGGAACACAATCATTTACCAAAACAAATAAAAATGTTTGCATCACAATCATCATGCTGTTATTGACTACTAATTGTCATTAGTAATTATTCCCACATCATGTCCTATGCTTTTTTAAATCTCAGTCACTTCCACAGAGGCTGAGTGCACCTCCGTTACCCTTGGGTTTGAGCGTCTAACTAACTTTGGACAAAAGGATGTTACCAAAGATGAACTAAGCAGAATTTCAAAAGAGACTTTTAATATTGGACATGCACTCTTATGCTTCTGCATTATATTCATCAGCAGATGTCTTTTCAACCAAGGACCTATAATGAACACAAGTGGAACAAAGCTGCTGTAGCTGACCCAGACATGTGAGAAATACGTTTAATTTTGAATGTCTTTAATTTGAATATCTAATTTCTTTATTACACACAAATAGCTTATTAATACAATAGTAAGCCAGACAACATAGAATATACTTAAATTAACTGCTGTTTTCATTAGAATGAAAAGCTTAAATTAAAAAAAGTATATTAGCGTGTAGAGAGCTCCCCAACCCCCACAAAATTAAATTTAGAGATTCTTCATGGTGGTGGAGGGGCAGTGATTTACAAACACTGGAGTGAACGTTCCAGATTTAAGATCATCTGAGTATAGTTTTGGATTTTACACTTTGAGAGAATTTATAAAACAGCGTTGGGAGAATCTTGTGCTAGTTGAATGGATGGATGGATGGATGGATGGATGGACAGATGGTTGGACAGGTGGATGGATATGTGCATGGGTAAATGGAGGGGTGAAGGAATGATACTAATAGAGCAGTGTGGTTATTATTCCCTTTTAACTAGAGGACAATTTGAATATGAAAAATTCACTGCAAAGTATACAGAAGGCGTGAAACCAATACACTGATAAGAAACACATTCAAGGGGTGCCTGGGTGGCTCAGTGGGTTAAGCCTCTGCCTTTGGCTCAGGTCATGATCCCATGGTCCTGGGACTGAGCCCCGCATTGGGCTCGCTGCTTAGCGGGAAGCCTGCTTCCCCTCCAACCCCGCCTGCCTGTCTGCCTGCTTGTGATCCCTCTCTCTCTCTCTGTGTCAAAAAAATAAATGAAATCTTAAAAAAAAAAAGAAAAAAAGAAACACATTCAAGCTATACATTCTTGTGTGTTTTCTCAGGCCCCCAAAAAGTTTTTCACAAATTACTCTCCTTACCCTGGGATTCAATTTATAAAACAAAATCAATCTCTCTTTTTTTAACGTGTTAATGTATTCTACATAGGCTTATAGGGTGGCCTGTGAAAATTTTGTGGAGCTTAGTTTTATAACATACTTTGTTATATGTTTATGTTTCTGTTGTTATATGTTTATGTTTATGAGGAGTTTCAGACTCCTCAGTTCCTATGTATCACTTTTTCTTCCAGAGCTCAAGAGCTATATCATTTTTTTTGGAAGTTACTTGTGCTTAAGAAAAACAGGGGAAATTGGGGTGCCTGGGTGGCTCAGTGGGTTAAAGCCTCTGCCTTTGGCTCAGGTCATGATCCCAGGGTCCTGGGACCGAGCCCCACATTGGGCTCTCTGCTTAGTGGGAAGCCTGCTTCCCCATCTCTCTCTGCCTGCCTCTGCCTACTTGTGATCTCTCTCTGTCAAATAAATAAATAAAATCTTCAAAAAAGAAAAAGAAATACAGGGGAAATTAACCTGAATTGAATCAAAATATGTAGAATTATTATTATTTATCTATTTATTTTTAAGATTTTATTTATTTGACAGAGAGAGAGAGCACAAGCAAGGAGAGCAGCAGGCAGAGGGAAAGGGAGAAGCAGTCTCCCTACTGAGCAGAGAGCTTGATATGCTTCTCCATCCCAGGACCCTGGGATCATTACCTGGGATCAGACGCTTAACTAACTGAGCCACCCAAGTGCCCCCAAAATATATAGAATTAAATTGAAAATATTTTGAGAGAGTCAATACACTAATATGCCTAGTATTAGAGGACTGACTTAATAATGGATTAAATAATACATGTAAAATGTCTAATGTAGTGACCAACTAATGACTTTTACTCAGTAAATATTAGCCATTGGTGGCTGAAAAATGTTATAGTAAATATTCTTCTACCTTTGTAAGGTTCCTTGTGTGAAACATAAACTTCTCTACTGTGAATTGTTGATGTTAACACATATATAGCTAAATTGTGCCCTTTATTCCCACCTACACATGAAATATCAAAAATTATTATGACTAACCACATGTATTTATCACTAACTTGTCACTTCTAAAGTGGTAATTATCATATAAAAACTGTCCAATTTAGGAAAATTTCCTTACCTTTGACTCTTTCCTTGTTTATCTTTGACTATTACCTTGTTTCTCTTTAAAAACAAAAATTTGTTAAGGTATATTGTACACACTATCATGTTCACCTACTTTAAGTGTATAGAGTCTGATAATTACACATTTCACAATCAAGCAAACATAATAATCCTATATTATTGTACCTCCATCATTCCAGAGAATGACCTTATTATGCCTTTTTGCTATCATTTTCCCCCCATTCCTCCCCCAAAGGAAAACACAAAGAAATAACAACAGCAGCAGCAACAACAACAACAACAACAACAACAAAAACCAAACTAAACAAAAACAAAATAATCCAAAAAACTGATCTGGTTTCTATAGTTTTTTGTTTGTTTTTTGTTTTTGTTTTTGTTTTGTAAAAACTTTAAATAAACAGAATCATAAAAAAAATTAGTCTTTTGTTTCTAATTTCTCTCACTAATGAGACTTTTTTGGTGTGATTTATTAATGTCGTTGTGTGTATCAGAAGTTTGTTCTCTTTTTCTGCTAAGTAGTATTTTAATGTATGGATATAACACATTTTATTTATCTTTTCACCACTTTAGCGTTATGTAGGAAAAATACCAGTGTTGGAAGCTGATGACCAAGAAAGAATTCTTGAGATGTCTTTGGTGCAAAAAGGTAGTTTTATTAAAGCTCAGGGACAGGACCTTTGGGCAGAAGAGCTGGCCTGGGATGATGAGCAGTGGCCCATTATATTCTTTCAAGTTGGGAGGAGCTTAGGGATAGAATAAGTCTCTAAAGAATTTTGGAAGCAAGGTTTCCGGGACATTGAGGGAGCTAGCTCTTGTTGGGAAAAGGTCATATGCTACCCTCCAAACAAACCTTAGTCATGAGACTCTTTAGATGTGTATCAATGGGCCATATGCTTGGGGGATGATTGCCAACACAAATCTTGGGGATGTAGAGAAAAAGGAAGTTTCCAAAGGAGTTTTTAATACATTAAAATTGACTTACAGGATCTTGAGGGGGTGGGGGTTAGGCTAGGATGGCCTTTTGCCCTTTTTTGTGATTATAAATAATGCTGCTATGAGCATTCATATACAAGTCTTGTGTGACTAGGAATGGGATTATTAGGTAATATAGTAATTTTTTATTTAACATTTTGAAAACTGCCAAACTGCTTTAGAAGATAATGGTTCTGTTTTATTTTTTTCCACAAGAAATGTATAAAAATCCAAATTTTTCTTTATAAGCTTGTCAATATTTAGTCTTTTAGTCTTTTTGACTTTAGTCCTTCTGAGTAGTAGTAACAGTTGTTGAACTTTTAAAGTTGTATTTATATGAAAACAAAAAATGCTAAAAATTTTATGTGTTTTTTTCTTTTTCATACATTTTTAATAAAGTGCCTATTCAAATAATTTGCCCATATTTTTAATTCAGGATTTTTGTAAGTTTTAAGGGTTCTTAATTTATTCTGAAAACAATTCTTTATCAGACATATATTTTGCAAATATTTTATGTCAGTCTATAACTTATATTGTTATTTACTTAATAGTACTTTAAAAAGTTAAATTCTGTTTTGATTTTGGTGAAGTTCAATTCAGCAATTTTTATTCCTTGTAATTTCTCTGCCATGTCTAAGAAACCTGTACCAAACCAGGAGGGAGACAAACTAATGTATCATTTTTTTAAGTTTTATAGTTCTAGCACTTACAATTAAGTCCATAATTCATTTTGAATTATTTTTTAAAATTTTTTGAATTGAGGAAAGGTTAAGTTTTTGTTTTGTTTTGTTTTGTTTTGTTTTGTTTTAACATACAGCTTCCAATTTCTATAGGAGCCATTTGTTGCAAACACTATCGTTTCTCTTAAATCTGTGGAACTTTTACTGAAGACGAACTGATGTATTCATGAAGATTTATTTCTAGGATTTACATACTTTCTCATTTAGGTTTATGTTTATACTTGTAAATTACTACAACATCTCAATTATTGGAGCTTTAAAATTAGTTTTAAATCATGTAGGGTATAACTTTGTATCTTTTCTTCAATTTCGTTTTGGTTGCTCAAGCTCTTTGCATTTCTATTTAAATTTTAAAATCAACTTGTGAATTTCTACCACGAAAAAACCAAAAACAAAAACCTGCTGGGATTTCAAATGTCAATGTCTTGAATATACAGATGAATTAGGAAGGAATTATTTTAATAATATTAAATATTCTAACTCATGAAAATAACATACTTCTCTGCTTATTTAGGTGATCTTAAATTTCACTCAACATTGCTTTGCAGTGTACTTATATTGAACTTCTTTAGTTAAATTTACTTCTAACCATTTAATATTTTTGATGTTACTTTAAGTGAAATTCTTTGTATTATTTTCAGATAATTCATTGCTAATGTGAAATATAATTGATTTTCCAGAGTGGCTGTACTCTCTAACTTACTTTCTCTCTAACAAAGTCTGAATGATTCAGTTTCTCCACATTCTTGCTAGCATCTGGGGTTTTCCTCCTTTTATTTATTTATTTATTTTTAATTTTAGTCATTTTAATAGGTGTTTAACAATAGGTCATGGTGGTTTTGATTTTTATTCTTCTCATTGTTAATTCTGTGGGTTTCTCTGTTTTTTTGTTTTTTATTTTTATTTTTTTCTCATCTGTCTGTCTTCTTCAGTGCAATACCTTTTCATGTATTTTGCTAATTTTCCAGTTGGAATTTTGTAGTTTTTAGCTGTTGAGTTTTGAGACATCTTTATATATTTATACTCTATTCCTTTGTTAAATATATATTCTTCAAATATAATATTCAACTTTGTAACTTGCCTTGTCATACTGCTAATGGTATCTTTTACTAGTTAACATTTTAAATTTTGGCAAGGAACAATTATTAATTTTTCTTTTTATGGATCATATTTTTTATATTATTTAAGAATTCTTTTATAATATGTATTTTCTACAAGTTTTATAGTTTTACTCTTTACTCTTATTATTTCTAGGATGTTATCTTAATATTTTCTACATGGACAAATATGGCACTTGCAAATAGGCACCATTTTATTTCTTTTCTTCTGATCTGCGAGATTTTATTCCCCTATCTTTCCTTAATGCCCTCAATAGAACTTCTAGTATTATGTTGTGTAAGAATGGTGAAAGGAAACATCCTGTTTCTCTTCCCAAATCTGGGGAAAAGGACTCACTCTACCTATAAATATAATGTTATTTGTAGGTATTTTATAGATACTCCTCATCAATTTGAAGACATCCCCCCGTTCCTAATTTTTGGTGGATTTTATAATGGGTGGGCATTGAATTGTGTTAAACATATTTTTGTATATTGATTTATATATAAATTCATATATATTTATATATTTGTATATTGATTTATATATTATATATTCATATATATATTCATATATATTATATATATTCATATATATTACATATATATATTCATGTGATGTTTCTTATTTAGCCTATAAATATGATGGATTAGAGGGACTTTCATGGATTTTTATCTTTTTCTTTTTCTTTTTGTTGTATTCTGCTTCTATCTTTATTATGTCCTTACTTTTACTTGTTTTGGACTTATTTATTTTATTATTATTATTGTTGTTATTATTATTTTGCCCCTGATGGGGGACATTACATCATTCATTTGAGATTTGCTCTTCTTTTTTTAATGTATGTCTTTGGTGTGTTACCTATGTTCTTCAAATATTGATGTACATTGAATTTCATTTTTATTCAATTTAATACATATTTTATTCCTTTTGGGAGTTCCTATGTCACCCAAAATTGATTTGACACAGCTTATTAAAACAGAACTCAACTATTTGCTGTCTATAAGACACTCAATTGAACTATAACTACTGTTATAACAGGTTGAAAGTAAAAAGATGGGAAAAGATACATTGTGCAAGCATTAATTAAAACAAAGCAGGAGTGGCTAGACTTCAGAACAAAAAATATCAGAAACAGAGATGGATATCATATTACACCAAAACTTTAATCCACCTGGAAGACATAGCCATACTAAATGTATGTGTACCACCCAGTAGAGCTGCAAAACTTGTGAAGTAAAAACTAACAGAGTTGTAAAAGAAATAGACAAATCTACAATTACAGTTAGAGAATTCACTATTGCTAAATTTTAACATTTTTTAATAACTTTTAACATTTTTATCCAAAGTTTTATCAGCAGTTTTTCAACTGTAAATGCTTAGTTTATCCAATGTTGATCAATTATTCAATTAAAGTGTTTTTAATTAATTGTTTTATTTCATCCACTTTTTAAATTGTTTTATTCTGAAGGAAATTACTTTACTTTCTCATGCCTCCAATTCCAGAAGTCTAATTATTATTATTATTATTATTATTATTTTCTTAGGTAGTATTCATATGCTCTGAAAAAGTCTTTACAATATCAGTTGTTCAAGAAGTTGGCTTCTAAAATTTTCTCTGACCCAGCATTTTTTTTTTTTTTTTTTTTGTTTGACAGAAATAGATCACAAGTAGGCAGAGAGGCAGGCAGAGAGAGAGAGAGAGGGAAGCAGGCTCCCTGCTGAGCAGAGAGCCCGATGTGGGACTCGATCCCAGGACCTGAGATCACGACCTGAGCGGAAGGCAGCGGCTTAACCCACTGAGCCACCCAGGTGCCCCTGACCCAGCATTTTTTAACATTTGTCCTTATTTCATGAATTTTGTTCTGCAATACAATAGTAAAGAAATTTGCTTAAAATTTTTGAAACAATGGAAAATGTTTTTGTGCTTTTTCTTCATTTGAAAGGGTTTATAAGATTATTTAAATCTTCACCTCTATTACTGCATACAAATTTCAGGTCCTGCACACTTTGAAAGAAGTATCTTTGAACATGGGCCATTTGCCACCTTTCCTGACTTGCTACTTGATTGTGTTTCATATACTTTGGGGAATTTAACATAAAAAAAAAAAAAAATCAGCCATGGAGACATTTGTATCAAATTTTTCTTCTCTAGAAAAAATTCCAAGATCATCTCAGGCGCTGTCCTTATTCTTTTAATAGCCAATAGAATACTTTAATCCCAAATGAAAACTCTTCAAAATGTGATGCCAAAATATTGAAGATCTTTTGGAAGGAAGATGACAGGCCGTATTATTACTTATATACCTAAGTTTTTGCTTACAAAATTATGTGAAAAATCTATGAAACTATACCTATGAAAAGAGTTTGAAGAACCTGAGCAGAGGATATACTTATGTTCAAGGAGATCTCAGAGGTTGAGTTAAAAAAAAAAAAAATGTTCTAAAAGGATGCATTATTTCTAAACCAGGGAAATTGTTGTTGAGACCAAAACTATTTTCCATGAGATTTGATTTTTGCCTAAGCCTTCCTCTGGACAGAATCCAGGAAAAGTAGAGAGTTAATAACATATATATTTGAGGGGCACCTGGGTGGCTCAGTGGGTTAAAGCCTCTGCCTTCAGCTCAGGTCATGATCCCAGGGTCCTGGGATCAAGCCCCGCATCGTGCTCTCTGCTCAGCGGGGAGCCTGTTTCCCCCCTCTCTCTGCCTGCCTCTCTGACTACTTGTGATCTCTCTCTGTGTCAAATAAATAAATAAAAAATCTTAAAAAAAAAACCATATATATTTGAAATACTGTAGGGTGCCTGGGTGGTTCAGTTGGTTTAGCTTCCAGCTCTTGATTTCAGCTCAGCTCGTGATCTCAGTTTCCTGGGACTGAGCCCTGTGTGGGGCTCCATGAACATGAAGCTTGATTAAGATTCTCTCTTTCCCTCTCTCTACCCTTCCCCCATTGCGCTCATGCTCTCTCTCTCTCTTTCTCTCTCCCAATATATTGAGCAAGATATATATATATATATATATACTATACAACTACTTCTAGAAAATGATAAATAAGCTAAATGAGCTATGGCTGGATCATAGTAGGAAAAGGGAACCTAGGAAAAAAAACAATGATTCCCTCTGGGAAGAGGTGAATTGAAAAAATTTCCTCAAACTTTTTAAAGGAAATAGGCAAAGCAGAGATTTAGGAAACCTGATGCCCTCTTCTTTCCTGTCAGGAAAAAAAAAAAAAATCATAACTGTAGTTTCTGAAAACCAGTTTTTTTTTTTAAAGATTTTATTTAGTTATTTGACAGACAGAGATCACAAGTAGGCAGAGAGGCAGGCAGAGAGAGGAAGGGAAGCAGGCACCCTGCTGAGCAGAGAGCCCGATGCGGGGCTCGATCCCAGGACCCTGAGACCATGACCTGAGCCAAAGGCAGAGGCTTAACCCACTGAGCCACCCAGGAGCCCCTGAAAACCAGTTTTTAATGTTATAAGATATGCCTGTCCCAGGGTCATGCGCTATTGGACTGGACTGAATATGTGCTCATATTCAAATGCATCTACTCATTCACATTTTGTATGACATTGATAACATTTAATGAGAGACAAATTATTTATTGGGCTACCTCACAGATCCACAGCAAAGAAAGAGTCACAGAAGCTCAAACAAATATAGTTTGATGGAAAGTTGTTCCTAACTTTTCACTTGGGAAATGAAATATGTTAAGCTTAAGGGGGAAAAAAAAAGGTTGTTGTATGTCCTCTTCTGAGAATCAGTGCTTTACAGAGAAACAGTGGGAAATATTTAATGTTACGATTCTTAAAGAAAATTCTACATATAAGATTATCTCCATGCATTAGGATAATCTTTCCACTTGGAAATTTATATGTGTTGTAAAATGAGAATATCAGTCATTAGTCATTCATATCTGAATTTGTTCCTCTAATAGCTAATTAAGACAAGCTATGAGAGGTATACAGAATAGTCCATTAAGCAATTCTTACTTGCTCTACCTACAACTTCTACAATAGAAGATTGAGATTTGAAGATTATTTGCCACACGTATATTTGCAAGCTTGAAACCTGAGTCCATATTCTTGTTATCCTGCCTATCAAAAGAAAGTAATAACATCCAACTGCTTAGATTATAAGAAGTAAAGAAGCCAATAAGTAGAATCAGTACCTAATATTAATATTAATATGAATAGGCAAACTACCTAAAATTTGTCTGCCAGCTGAGCAGCTAAATTGTTGAATTTCCTTCTTATGATGACTCAGGTAATTATCCCATTTTATTATTATTTTGAATTATAAATGGAGTACCTCCAAATATTCTGTCTTTAAGACTATTAAAATTTTAGTCATGTTCTGACCCAAGACCATGACCTAATTGCATCACTTTCCATCGGATGGTGACTAGCCGACTTTCTTTTGCTTAGTTTTGAATGAAAGGCTTACAGAAAGAATTCAGTAAGGATAAAAGTAGAAGCTAGATAATAGGATCATATATAATAGGAAGCAAATTCAGAAAGGAAGGTAATGAATAACCAGAATGGTGGCATTACTAGCTTAATGAATGTTTTTGGAAAGATGTCTAGCAGGATTTTCTCTGAGAGAAAAGCCAAATGAAGTTATGATTACTTCCTGAATAACAGTAAATGGTAGTTCATTTTTCCACCGTAATAACATTTTTTGAAAGATGCTTCTTTATTCTTATATATTTAACTATAATTTGGGATAAATTGAATAAATTTGCTTGCACTTTGACAGTCTGATATGTATGAAAATGAGATGCAGACTGAAGAAGTAGAAGGAAGAGTAGGGGAAGAAATTAGAGGAGGGAAAAATAAAAGTGCTCTCAAGTATGGTAAGAGTAGATGCGTGTTATCACTTAAGGCTATGGCAGTCAGAG
This sequence comes from Enhydra lutris kenyoni, assembly GCF_002288905.1. NCBI lineage: Eukaryota > Metazoa > Chordata > Mammalia > Carnivora > Mustelidae > Enhydra > Enhydra lutris. Next base: position 44,810,370 of record NW_019154105.1, on the reverse strand, counting down.
GCTTTATGAAGGCACTGAATGAAGAAGGAAGAAAAAGCATTAATATGAATGTTTAAGATTTAAAAGATGTGTAGGCATACCTTGCAGGTTATCAAACACTGTTGGTGGCAACATCCTGAATGTTGCTCAAAGACGTATCATTTCATATTAAAAGATCTAGCCTCAAAAACAAAAAACACGATGCATTGAGTATTACATAAATATTTTCCTTCCTGCCTGTTTTTTTTTTTTTATACTGGTTACAATAGATTTCCATTTTTGTTTTAAGAATATATGAGGTGAGGGGCACCTGGGTGGCTCAGTGGGTTAAGCCTCTGCCTTCAGCTCAGGTCATGATCTCAGGGTCCTGGGCTCGAGTCCCGCATCGGGCTCTCTGCTCTGCAGGGAGCCTGCTTCCTCTTCTCTCTCTCTCTGCTTGCCTCTCTGCCCACTTGTGATCTCTCTCTGTCAAATAAATAAAATCTTTTTAAAAAATATATATATATATATATGAGGTGATACTTATTTTTATTGTGAAACACTATTATGGAAAATTTCAAACATATATAAAAATACAGATAAGACTACAGCCAGACTCCATGAATTCATTAGGTAATTCTAAATATTGTAACTCAGGGCCAATCTTGTTTTGTTTATACTCCTATCTACTTCTTTCCCTTCTTCCTGATCTGAGAATGTTTGTATTTCATTCATAATTATTTAATATTTATCTTTAAAAATGCCACTTTTAAAAATTTAATCATTAGTTATTAAATCTAAAAAAATAGCAATATTTCTTTAACATCATCCAATATCCAGCAACTGTTGTATTTATGTGGACTCTGACAAGTCTTATTTGAAAATAATTCACAAAGCTATCCCTACATGATATCAAACTCCAGAAAAATAATGCAGATGCTTCATAAGAACATATTTACTACATTCTTGTGGATGGTAAATTCAATTTCCTATGAAAACTTCTACCATCATCTGATCAATTACATTCCAAATTCATATGTCTTCTATTCCAAAAGAAAAATAAAACATCAAAATAGTTTAAGAGTTTTGTTTGTTTCTGTTTATTTTGTTTTGTTTTGTGTTGTTTTTGTTTTGTTTTGTTTTCATTTTTCTTTTGTGTTTTTGATATATCATCCAAGCTCCACTAGACTCTATAAATATTGACATGACTTGGCATGTTTGCAAACTTATACACTGAGAAATGTTTTTTATGCTTATCATGTATTACTCACTCTATGCATTCCTTCAGTTTTCTTGTGTTTTGCCAAACATTCCATTTGACCAATGAGTTAAAGTATATTGAAACTGATGAACTGCAAGTATATTCAATATATTTCTGTTAAAATCTGAGTCAGCATAAAGAGTCTACTGGAGTGCAAGAATTAACATGACACAATGCTGAGTACAGTCTCTTTCAAGTTAAAGATCTGAAAGCAAAATTGAATCCATGGACTATATTGATTTTCTAGAATAAAAAACTAGGCAACCCCATATTAGTCTTGGGCTAGTACAGAATACCAAGGTTTCTTAATTGAAATAATGTAGAATTAATTTCAGTTGTTGTGAGCTGTAATTTTCTGAACTCTTTTTGCATAGAACTCATAATGGGGAGAGGATATATGAGTGTGTGTATTATATATATATGTGTGTGTGTGTGTGTGTATAATTCTTATTAATTAAATAAGTAAAATGCAACAAAATGTCAGATATCATTCTTCCACATAATTTTAGCAAAACTCTGCAACAGTGAACACATGTTATCTTGTTTTTAAATTTTATGTTCTGCCCACATTGAGTTATGAATAATCTCATCTTGCTAATTGCTTTTTCAAAACCTCTAGTTATGATTTTACTTCATATGTTCAATCTATTTTTTCCTTTTCTATAAATATTCTTCTACTGGCTACTTATTAATTCCTTTAATAGTCTTTAATCTCACCGATTTATTATTTTATTCTGAGAAAATAACTTCCAAAGTCATTTTGAGCTAGTTGTACAAAACAGCTTTAAGGTCATGATTAAAGGTGGAAAAATCAGATTATTTAAAATAATTTTTTAAAAAAATCAGTTCCATTTTCAAAACATAACATTCATAAAAATCTGTCTCCTATTGTTTGAATTAAGGAAAAGTCACGTTCATTAAAATAGTTTAGCTCTAATGTTAAATAAGTGGAATTTACATAAAAACTTAAATTAAGAAAAACTAATTTGCTCTAAATCCTATAAAAAAAGAGATAATTAGCTAGAATTTATGAAAAAAATAACTATTTGAAATATATTTATTGGCATTTGCAACAATCAAAAGTCATTTTTAACATCACATTTCAAAAATATATTAAACATGAATACTGGTTAGCTCTCAAAATCTAAGAAATATGTTTATATGAAGACCTTAGAGGAAAAAACAAAAACGAAAACAAAAAGCTAGCCTATCTTTGAAATTAAATTTTTCAGGTAATTAGATTTTTAACCAGTAGCATAAATGAGCTAGTTGGCCTAAAATTAATGCCCCAAAAGATAAGATATTATATGAGAAACTAAATTATGTTGTAGGTTAAAGTAATATTTTTTTAAAAATCCACCAACATCAAGAATGTGTACTCTAAATAGTGAAAAAATTGTGAATTGCTTACTATCATACAGTGTCTTGCATGTTTTTACTTTTTCATTTTATCATCATTATTTTAATCCTGAGAATGATTTATTTCAAAAGATTATAACAAATGGCAAATGGATCACATTATGTCAATAATGAGCGCATATTCATTTCTCATAGCAACTTTTTTGTTTTGCATAGTATCTACATATATTGTCTGTATACATGTAATCCTACTGCACAGTGAATGATACTGTGTAACAAATCCACAATGAAGACACATCCACCGTTTTAAAGTTTAGTTCCTTCTTTAAAATATAAAAATAATCAATTTGTATCTGTTTTCTAAGCCACCATATAATTAAGATGGCCTCATACTTTATCCAAAGAGAAGCCCTTTTAAGAGAGAACAAGGACATTATTAAGCATTATCCTAGAGGTAGAGGTGTAAGCTAGGACTGTACCAGGTAAAAGAATGCCTATGCTTATTACCTTAGCTACAACAGGCTGTTTCGGAACTTAGGTCCTGTCATTTCAGAACTTAGTGTTGCCATGTAACAGTGCTGGAGTGGTCTCATGAAATGGTGAGTTAAACTTAGTACCAGGAAATAATTTGCAACAGGTTTTTTAAAAGATATTTTTAAAATTTATTTGAGAGAGAGAGCATAAGCAGCAGGAAGGAGAGGGACGAGTGGACTCCACACCGAGTGCGGAACCCAACATGGGGCTGGATCCCACAACACTGCAATCATGACCTGAGAAGAAATCAAGAGTCTGGTGCTTAACTGACTGAGCCAACCATGCATTCCTATATCAGAAAATATTTAGACTCAGCTAAATCAGGTACTCCATGAATAAATATTTCTGAGTTTGTTGTTTACTGCATCTTTTTTTTTTTAAAGATTTATTTATTTATTTGACAGAGATCACAAGTAGGCAGAGAGGCAGGCAGAGAGAGAGAGGAGGAAGCAGGCTCCCTGCTGAGCAGAGAGCCCGATGCGGGGCTGGATCCCAGGACCCTGGGATCATGACCTGAGCCGAAGGCAGAGGCTTTAACCCACTGAGCCACCCAGGCGCCCCTGTTGTTTACTGCATCTTAATGACCAAAATATTTCCATCAAGTTGTGAACTTTTTTTTTATTCTTTTAGATGCTTGAGGATTCCAACAGATGATACTAAGTAGGTAAATAGAATGGGAGTCACTGGGAATATATGTGTTTTCTCCATTCATATGCTGAGAAGTAGCAATTGAACTTTGAGACTCAAGGTTTCTAGCTCTCCAGTCATGCAAAAGTATTCATTGTCTCCTTTAAGACAACGTAGCTGATTCTCATCTAGATATTTATTGTTCATTTCTTTAGAATGGAAGCTCTTCCAGGAGCTTTAATATTAAACCCAAGTTAACAAGAAAAGCTAATTCCAAGAACAAGTGGTTAATATTAATAAGAGCAATTTTAAAGTCAAACAACTTCAAATTATTCACCCTGCTCTATTTAATGATCAAAGTTAGATAAAAAAGGTACCATAGAACTAAATAATGCCTACAAGGAAGGGACACAGTCAGTGCTGTTTGTTTTATATTACAATTATATGTCTTTATCATACATATTTAATTTTTCTATAGGTTTCTGAGAGACAGAATGTTGTTGAAGGGCTACATTGAAAGAGAAACATTAAAAATATTCAATAATTTAAAAATGCATTTATTGATTGGGTACTTAATAATGTCCAAAATTCATTGCCATTGTGTCAATCCACTTGTCATGAATCAAAGAGTTCATGTGCCCCTAGATGCAGAAGTCAAAAGAATAACAGTTCCATGTTAGCACAGTTTTGATACTTAAATGTCCCATTTGTCAACTTAAGTCCAATCTAAAATGGTGAAAAATATTCAAGTAGGTTCTCTGGTGTTACTAAAGTGGCTCATTTTCCAGTGTCTATTAACCTCAATTTTACTTTGGGATTGCAAGCTACTCTTAGCAACTATGTGTCCAAAGGTTGATGCTCTATATTTCTTTTTCTTGAAAATCTGCCTAAGGAGTCAGCATCAACTTCAAGTATCTGCTTATCTCTAAAGTGCTGTTGTACAGGCAAGAGAAATAGCACAATTCAAGGCATCCCCTTCATTTTCTGATTTTGGAAATGTGACCCATGTGTTAAAACTCTGTGCCTTTCTGGAAAGTTACTATTGGCTCTTTTGGTCAAATATATTGCTGCAAAACTATCCCATAAAAAAGCTAGGTATAATTTGCTGCTTAAGAACTATATCACATCTACAAATATCTAACTTCCAATAAGGAAAATGTCTTAAATTTTTGTTTAACAATATTAAACAATATGACTCATGAATATAAATTTCCACAATTATTTGTTGCAAATAGAAATGAATGAATCTTAGCTTATACAATTTACAATAACACTTAGGAAGACTATTTAAACAGAAAATATTTTATTATAAAATATTTTATAAGGAGATTTTTATACATTCTTCTCATGTAGTTGAATGCTTCAGATACATTCTATTTATTTTTGAAACAGTGTAACAATGTATTTTAAGACAGTATTAAGTATTTATCAAGATCATGATCTCATATGTAAACAGTATGAGTGTATGAATGTACATGTATATTTGAAGTTCTCTGAAGGAGAATTGATTGGTTGAAGGAGAGAGAGAGTAACTTTAGTCATGCTATTAAAATAAGCATTTATTCCTCTGAGATGTGTTTTTGTACTCCTTTGACTTCAACTAAACTAAGAGTCTGTGTTGCAGAAAAGGGAATGTGGAATGAAGTGAATAAACTCTGTTTTAATAAGAAAGTGGCATAAGAGCAAAGGCACAAAGCTTCATGTTGGAAGACAGTGAATTAATTCCATCTCAGCAACTACATGCTTTTTCACCTGAGGCAAATTATTTAATGTCTATAAACTCATTTACCTTCTTTGTGAAATGATGATACGCTGGATGTTCTCTGTTTGCCTGGATAGATCTACTCTCCACTTCTTTCCACCTTGCTCTGTGCCTCTGGAGGCTGATATTTATGGAATGAACAAAAGGAGAATATTGGCCTTCTGACTTTCAGTTGATTTCAGTGAATAGTAGGCGCCAATAGGAGTGGGTAATAATGGAAATTTGATGTTTATGCCCTTGATTCTGTCGATGCCAGGCTTGAGACTAACAATGCTGATTTTTTTCCTTGGGATGCCCACTCCTAAAGCTACAGGTCTTGCTTAGTGTTTTAACCATTCCTTTCAGTAACACCTTCAGGCTTAGTAGTGATGATGATCTGGGTTGCTTTACTATCTCTTATGTATTTTTTTCAAGCTTTATTTAAATTCCAGTTAGTTAACATACAGTGTAATATTATTGTCAGGTGTGGAATTTAAGCAATTCATCCACTTACATATAAACACCAGTGCTCATCACAACTGTCCTCTTTTATAACGATCACCTATTTAACCCATCCCCCAGGCACCTCCCTATGTTTTTTTCTTAAATCTAGGCCTACCTCCATAGGTGATTCCTTTAGTAAATGTTCAGTTTTTCCATTTGAACATTTAGTTATCTACTAGACCCATATTCATATGGAGGATAAATTAAAGAAAAACAACAATGATAGTTGTGTAGATTTAATGCTATAAGTATAAAAGAAGTATTGTTATACATGTAAAATCTGGAAAAATATATAAGATGTCAAATAAACATTTGTTGAAATAATCTAGGTCATTGCACCTCCAAGCCTAGATTTGAAATGCATGCCTGGCTATTCTGTTAAAGTAGTATCAGCAGAGCCATCCTGATGCAAAAGAGCTGATCTGCCTTCAGCATTTTAGGCTCCTTCTTCTGCCAGCCTACACAGTTTTCTTAAGACATAGAGCTATCCTGACCTGTTGTTATTAAGACAAGAGCTGCATTCCGTCCACTCCTGTATTTTAGAATGGTACTTCTTCCCTACACTGAGGTTTTAAAGTTATCCTGTCTAAAATTTGGCACGTATGTGGATTTCCTAAGATGTCTGTCAGGAAAGTGACAATTGCAATGTTGTTAGAAAAAGAGGAAAAAGAGGGATCGACAGTGCTGACAAGATGGTAGTGCCTCAGTTGCTGGATAACAAAGGTGACAAGAACTTGAAGATGGTTATGAATTCTTGACATTTTCCTACAGGGCAAAGAGATCTCATATCACACGTTGTGAAGGTGATAGTCAATTCAAAGAAATGATGCTTACAGGTGTTCTATCCATTTCAGAGACTTGATTAGGAAAAAGGAGCAAGTGTGACATAGTGAGTTTAAGTGTTGTAATAAGAAAGAACATACCCTCCATCTGTCTGCCTATACTGTGGTACAGTGTTAAAGTGGAAAGATCATCAAAGTGCCATTCTAGAAACATATATTTCAGCCATGTCTCAATTCAAATACAGTGAATGTCCTGAGGCACAGTGATGGTTAACTTTATGTCAGCTTGACTGGACTAAGGGATGCCCACATAGCTGGTAAAACATTATTTCTGGATGTGCCCACAGGAGTGTTTCCAGAAGAGATTAACATTTGAATCCACAGACTAAGCAAAGATCACCCTCACTAATGTAGGTGGGCATTACCCAACATGCTGAGGGCCTGTATAGAACAAAGAGTCAGAAGAAGGGCAAAACTTTTCTCTCTCTTTGAGCTAAGACAATCATCTTCCTCTGCCCTGAGACATCTGTGTTTCTGGTTCTAGGTCCTTCAAACTCAGACCAGGCCTTAGTCATCAGCTCCCCTCTAGTTCTCAACCTTTCAGACTTGAACTTACACCATTGGTTCTCAGGTCTTTGGAACTGGACTAAATTACACTGTTGGCTTTCCTGGTTCTTCATGTTGCATTTGGAGTTCTTGGAACTTCTCAGCCTTTATAATTATGTGATCCAATCCTATCATCAATCTTCTCTTAGATATATCATTTTGGTCTGTTTCACTGGAGAACCCTGACTAATACAGGCACATTTGCTAACTGTTATAGGTCTCATTTAGTAAAGAATTAAGATGAGAGTAAAATAATTAGGGTTTTATCCACATCATGCATGGGAATAATGGAAGAATTAATCAGATACGTACATTTTCCAATCATCCTGTCTCCCTGTAGACAGATTGCTTAACCTTTCTAAAATCCAGTTTATTTATCTACAAAATGAGAAGTGTGTACTGGAGTCAAATTTTCCAAACAGCTCCTTAAAAAGTTATAATGAGAGTAATTTAAATGTAAAATAGATTTCCTTTTGTCTAAAACCATATCATCTCAAAGTAAAAATGTGTAAGATTACAATTACTAAAATAAAAATTTATATTCAATAAAATTCAACAGTTAATTCCAGTAGAAACCTAGGATAAAACATTTTTCTTAGTTAAGCATGCATTACCATGGGTTACTACTGCCATTGTTTAATTTTATTGAACACACACAGACACATACACACACACACACAGTTTTTAACCGGCAGTCAATACCAAAATTAATGGTGAAACAGGTATTAAGTTTATTCCATCTGAAATTTGAACACAGGTAGAATTGTTGTTTCAATATTGTCCATTACCTATATTGTTCTAGATATTTTAGCTAGTATAATAAATAAGAAACCTAAATGTGGTAACTTTATTATTGAGGGGTCATTAATCCCAAAGTTTTTAGATATTTTATTTTAAATACAAAATAACAAAAGCTACAGGAGCAATAGATAACAAGCCCCCAAAAATAAAGTACAAATATAATTAGTAATAATGTCACAGTTTCAATATCATGGGCAATTACAAAATATGTAATATATAAAAAATATATTAATATATCTATTGTTTTTATACCAGAAGTTACCAGTATAAGAATACTAACAAAAGATTTTATGGCCTACAATGAGTTCTTAATATTAAAATAGAATTTCAATTAAGTACTAAGATAAAAAAATCAATCATGGAAGAATGAAGACAAAATAAAGGATGATATTTCTTCAACTTTAGGCTGAGAAGATAGCTCTGAACAAAATTAAAAGTAATTATAAATTTGAAAAGTGATAGATTTGGCTGTATAGAATTTTGAAATACCACAAACTAAGGGTAAACTATGAAAATGTGATTATAATATTTATTGCAGAAATGTGACTATATTCTGCACCATAAAAAATTCATTCTACCCATTAATATTTTCATTCAACAAATATCTAGAAATGGCAAGCACCCCAGATTGAAAAAAGAGAAATATTCACATATATACACATTTAAATGGTTAATAAATAGGGGCACTTGGATGGCTCAAGCATCTGACTCTTGATTTCAGCTCAGGTCATGATCTTAGGGGTGTAATACTGAGCTCCACACCAAGCCATGCACCAAGCCCCAGGTCAAGCCCTGCACTGGACATGGAGCCTGCTTAAGATTCTCTCAGCCCGGAGCATCTGGGTGTCTCAGTAGGTTAAGCCTCCACCTTTGGCTCAGGTCATGATCCCAGGGTTCTGGGATTGAGCTGCGGGTCAGGCTCTCTGCTCAGCGGGGAGCCTCCTTCCCCACCTCTCTCTGCCTAGTTGTAATCTCTCTCTGTCAAAGAAATAAATAAAATCTTTAAAAAAAAATTCTCTATGCCCCTCTGCCCCTCCCCCCCTAAAGTAAATAAATAAGTAAGGAATTGGTCAATAAATAAAATATAAATATGAAGCTCAGTGATAATAAAATTATTTGAAAAGCTAAAACCAAGAATATATTTTTATAAAATAAAAATATTTAAAAATATGTTTTAATTGTATGCTGTTAAAGTATTATTAAATAACATCATATATTCCCAAAAAAATTAGAATTGCAAAATAGGTGTTTTGTTTGTTGTTTGTTTTTGTTTTTACCATTTTGTGAAACATATTTAGGGCTTTAAGCATGATGGAATTTTTCAGTTAATTTGAGGTAAATTAACATCCTAAAATATAATACCTTAATATCCAGAAAGTTAATCACTCTCCATTCACCAGGTATTATAATATTGCAGATTCTCTCATCTGCTAGCTGCCTCCCACTATAATACAGGTAACCAAAAAGCAGAACTGTTAATCATCAGTGAACTGCATATTTTTTCATTTTAAAATAGATATATGATACACATATATATTCCTCAAATTTATTGCCTCATATTGCTAGATAATAAATTTGAGCTTTATTAAATTATAGTATCTTTCTCTAATTATCATGTTTCTGAGATTAATTCACACTCTTTCATGGTTCTTTCATTTTCACTTCTGTGTAATATTCCATTAGAAATGGGATTAGCAAGATTTTTCTGTAAATAGATAATGCATATGTTTGGCTTTATAGGGCATATGGTCTGTCTCACAACTACCAACTCTGCTGTCATACAGAAAGAGCAGACATACACAATACACAAACCAGTACATGTGGCTGTGTTTCAATAAAACATTATTTTCTAAAATAGGAAGCTCGCCAGCTTTGGCTCATCGTCCATAGTTGGCCAATTCCTTCATTATATGAATATAGCCATATTTAGTTATAGGCCCTCCTGTGTATAGACACTTTTGTTATTTCTAGTTAACTAATTACAAATGATTCTTGCTATGAACATTTTAGCATAATTTTTTCCGGCACATATGTTTAGAAATGGAATTCCTAAATTTTAGTTATGCCTATTTTTAAAAATAAAGCTATATTCTTTTCTGTAGTGATTTTTAGCAATTTCTCATCTCTGTATAAAAGTCTCTGTTGAACCATATTCTTGCTAAAATTTGATATTGTTCGATTTCTTAATGTTTGCCTATTTAGTAGTGACTATAAATGGTTTCATATTTTGGTGTGAATCTGCATTTCATGATATTAACAAAAATAGTTTGTTTTCATTTGTTTTGTAGAGACACGTATGATTTTATTTCTTCAAGACACCTATATACTAGGTGTTTTTTTTTAATTTGCTCTTATATTTGATTTTTGTATTTTTTCCCTTGAGTAAACATATTCTTTTTTTTTTTTTTTGAGTAAACATATTCTTGAATGTGATTCCTTTTACAGTTATGTTTCAAAAATCTTGTTTCAGTTTGTCACTTGTCTTTTTTTTTTTTATAATTTATTTCAATAATCAGCACTTAGTGTTTTAGTTTATTCAGGTCATCTTTTGTTTTTGGATACTATGTGAGAATAAAGTCACATATCTTGAAGAATCTCTCTTTCAAAAATGCTAAAAGTGGTTATTTTCTTTACACTTAGGTATATTTGCCAATTGTTCCTGAGTAAAACTTAGTGCTTCATCTATAATAAAAAAAAAAATAAATCAATATGTTTTTTTTTCTTTAACAAAATAATACAATCGACTTGGCTCAATTTAATATTTTACCCCATAAAATTACATTCTTCACAATTGATTTGATTCTGAAAGTTTCAAATGATTTGCTAATGGGAAAATATACATTATATTCTCAAATATCCTAATTATATTATTATTAGGGGTAGGATTTACCACTTCAGAAGCTGAAGACATTTAACATCCTGGAGCATTATTTAGGAGGATGAATCCATTTTTGTTTAAAAAAACATAACAGTTTATTTACATATATCTTCAACCACTTTCCAGGAGTCAGGTAATATATCCCATCTAAACTACATCTCTAAGTCATATTTCACATTGACTTTATGAACACACAGATGCAAACTTTGTCAAGTGTCTTCACAATATTTTTATATTCTCATCACTATAACATTGATGTTCAACCAATAAAAAAGAAACATGAAGTTTCTAAATGTTGAACTTGTCTTAATACTCTGTGATCAACTTCGCCATCTTACAATTGTCAGACAGCTAAGTTGGTCATATCTCTGGGTCCTTGATATGCTTCTGATACACATCAACACTTTTAAGTTAGACAAATTTTATGAAACAAATATAGAAACTATACTTTTAAAAGTTCCCTTGGGGAGCCTAGGTGGCTCAGTGGTTTAAGCCTCTGCCTTTGGCTTGGGTCGTGATCTCAGGGTCCTGCAATCAAGTCCCTCATTGGGACTTGGCAGGGAGCCTGCTTCCTCCTCTCTCTCTCTGCCTACCTCCCTGCCTACTTGTAATCTCTCTGTCAAATAAATAAATAAAAAGTCTTAAAAAAAAAAAGTTCCCATGTCTTCACTTGTTCTCAAGAGCCCATATATGACTGTAATCAAATTAGATTGTAGATAAGATATCCCAAGGAATTTAGCTGAGATAAGAAGAAACATTAAGTCTCTGTGAAACTGATATTATGTAAGCCCATCTTGTTTAAGACACTCTATTCATAAACAGATAAATTCATTGTATGTAAAACCATTATTTAAATATATAGGAAGAAGCAGGGATGGTGTTCTTTACAAACTGGAATAGCGATTTTCATTGGTAAACTTGTTCTACAGTTCTAAAATTATGGTATCAATTTGTTTTTTTAATTCTTTATTTAAATACAACGCAGTTAACATAAATGTATTATTAGTTCTAGGGATAGAATTTAATGATTCATCAGTTGCATGTAACACCCAGTGCTCATTACATCAAATGCCTTCCTTAATGTCCATCACCTATATCCCTCTGCCCCACCAACCTCCTTCCCCAGCAATTTGTTTTTGTCTGCTATTCTTATTCAAACACATCTCCCCTGAAGTAATAACTATAACATCATCATCATACCTCAATATCTGTATATGAAATGTTCACTGTAGTGCTACAAATTTTTGATTATGTATTTACTAATATAAAATATCATTTTTATTGAATACTATTAAATTAGTATATAAATAAACATTAATTTTTGAAAGTGGTAGGCAAGTAATTTTCTATTAATTGTAGTAATTCACTTTGGAATCAATCATTTGGTCATTTCACATTTTGTATCCTTAAAAATAACCATACAACTTCTAATATGAAACAAAAACACTAGATTACTGAAACGAATTTCATTATCATATAACAATACTTAAAACTGGGTTTCTTCTCTTCTCCATTTTAATGTTTACAACCTTGTGTTCTCTGAACTCTTTAATATATATTCCAGTTAAATTTTCCCAATGTTTCTTTGACTATTTTCCTCTTTAATACATTAATTCACAGAAAAGGAAACATTCCTACTTAGAAGAATAATAAAAACACAATGACAGCACTTATGACTGAGCTATGAAGATAATTTTTCTAATAAACTCAACAAGTAATTATTGATTGTTCCTTAGATTCCAGAGAATAACATCACAACTACAGCTTTTCAATATATATTCAACATATACAATTTAGTATGAAAGGAGATTATATGTATTAATTCTACATTGGATTTATTAAGTTTTTTTTATTTCCTTTTTAAATACATCCTGCAAAAAGAAAAGAAAAAGAATTAAGGAAGGAAGAAAGAAAGAAAGAAATATGTAAATAAATAAATAGGGGAGGGAGGGAAGGAAGGTAGAAAGGGAAGGAGGGAAGGAAAACAAGCTAAGGAATTGGATTTCTGCTCACATCAAGATAATTTGACATAAAGATTACCATATATTGCTACCAAATTAACTCACGCAAAATTTGTGGAAATTATTTTAATTGCTCTTTGAAAGGGACTCCTTAAGTTCAGGACAAGTGGAACCAAGCTGTGAAACAGTTGAACCAAGCTATGAAACAGGAAAGATCAGCCAAAATCAGCACTAGAATTAGATAAGAAGGTGCCCATTTCCCATGTCTGATTATGCTGGAGTTATGGAATGTGAGACAAGAATGGTAAAGCCTAGGTTGAAGGGTGAGCAGGAACAAGGTCATGAAGTAATAGGACTTTAATACTATGAGCCAAGTTGTGTCTGCCTGAAATTCATACTGTGAAGGCCTAACTTCTAGTATCTCAGAATGTGACTGAATTTGGAGACAGAGCCTTTAGTAAGAGAGATTAGTCTTTACCCTATGAGCAAAGGAAACCACAGGTAGTTGAATAGTGAAGAGACCCAGTTAATGAAGAAATCAATTTTTAAAAGTGTTCATGTTTTCATACTTTGAACTTTGTTCTTAAATCCTCCAAGGACCTGTGCTTGCTTCATTATCACTTATGATGACCCACTCTACTCTTGAACAGACTTGCTTGCTGTATATGTGTGTGTGTGTGTGTGTGTGTGTGTGCGTGCGTTAGATGAAACCGTATGAACCTTCCTAAAATGTTGTGGTTCTAGTATCTTAGGAGCTACTCAGAATAATGCTACAATATTTTGTACATGAAAACTCTTCTGATATTTAGAGTGCTACCTAATACTCATCAAAATATCTTCTTCAATATATTTGTCATATAAAAGTATCCTATTATGTGATTTTCCAACTATTCACCATTCTTGTGTGCCTCCCATGGACTAAAATGATCTTCAGCACACATCTTAAAATGCAGCACTGTGTATAAACATAATACTTCATATGTCAAAAGGTAAATAAGTCTTTTAAGTTGTGAAGTGCTGATCACATTATCTCCCTTCATTTCATGAGTTGTCTTTTTTTTTTTTTTGAGAATTTTTCTTATTAAAAAAAGTGAGAGGAAAAGATAAGTAATTGTCAAATAGCGAAAAATGTTGTGGAGCCCAAATCCGAGCTATGTCTGTCTGATTCTAAACTCAATTTTGTTTCTTTTCTTTCTCTCTCTCTTCCTTCCTTCCTTCCTTCTTTCTTTCCTTTTTTTTTAAAGATTTTATTTATTTATTTAACACACAGAAGAGAAAGAGAGAGAGAGAGAGAGAGAGAGAGAGCACACCAGCAGGGGGAAGCAGCAGGCAGAGAGAGAAGCAGGTTCCCTGTTGAGCTGGGAGCCTTATGCAGGGCTCAATCCCAGGACTCCGGAATCATGACCTGAGCCAAAGGTAGACACTTAACTAACTGAGCCGCTCAGGTGTCCCTATAAGCTCAATCTTAACAGGTACATCATATGGTTTCTAAATGTTATTAGATTATCAGTTTAGTACAAACTTGTGGGTCAAAAGGAAAAAAAGTGATGCTCTATAATTTTTTTTATCCTTTAAACTATTTTCCTATTGACACAACCTTACTTTAGTGATGCTTTGCAACCATTTGGTCTTATGAACACAATGTCTTTAATCTACAATTTTTCTATCTGTCATTTCGTAAATGATTTCCTTTATTTGAGTTCAGAATTTTCCCTTTTTTTTTTTTCCTACTCAATTTGGCCTGCAATTTTAAATGTAAACATGTTTATAAAAATCTTGATTCTCCAATTCAAATTACTTTCTGTCCTTTTCAACTTTGTGTACTGCAACTTTAATAACAGTAGTTGCTTTTAATTGAAAACTTTTATGGACTAGTAGAGAAAGTCATGGTCATGTCCTTAGAGTCAAATGTATATATACTCTTTGTTGTCTGTTCATGTACTTATGAATTTTTCTAACTGTATATTATTGATACCATGTTAAGCTCTTTAGAGGAACTTAATATGTTTTCCAGGAGCCCCTGGGTGGCTCAGTCAGTTTAAGCTGCTGCCTTCAGCTCAGGTCATGATCCCAGGGTCCTGGGATTGAGGCCCACATTGGGCTTCCTGCTCAGCAGAAAGACTGCTTCTCCCTCTCCCTAGGCCTGCCGCTATGCGTACTTCTGCGCTCTCTTTGTCAATGAAATAATAAAAATCTTTTTAAAAATATGTTTTACAAGTAACTTGTTAAAAAACAAGTTTTATGGGGGCACCTGGGTGGTTATGATCTCATAGGTTGTGGAATCTAGCCCTGCATCAGGTTCTGGGCTCAGCAGGGAGTCTGCTTAAAATTTCTCTTCCTTTGCCCCTCTCCCCACTCTCTCTCTCCCTCTCAAATAAATAAATCTCTAAAAACAAACAAATAAAAAAATATGTACATAAGACCCATAAAATTGTAACAGAAAATTTTTTTTAAAAGTTGGTTATACTTATAAAGGAAAGTGGAGCGACTACCAGACAGTCCTTTTTAAAGTTTTGTTTTGTTTTGTTTTGTTTTGAAGGAGGTAGTAGGCAATGGTATTTTTAAATTGACTAAAAATAAGATCTAGATATCTTTCATGTCATATCTTTTCATTCTAATGCCAGTTATGAATATTAAATAGAAATGACCTTTCCAAACATCATGGACATTTAGTCCTTAACCCATCTACCCAGTGTTGTTATTACAAAAGCTTCCTTTATTTTCCCACTGTTCTTTTAGCTCTTTGGTGTTTCTAGTCTCTCTGGGTGTTTTCATTTACTGCCAAGTTTTCAAAAACAATCTATATGCTTATAACTCCCAAATCAATACCAACAGCAGGCACCTACCAGCACTTCAAATACATTCGTAATGTGGACGTTTCCCTTTTCACCACTCCCATCCCCACATAAAGTCAGTGACTCCAATAATCAATCATTAAATTATTCAAGCTAGAAAACCAGTACTCTTAATAGACTCCTTCCTCTTCTTCACCCTAACATACAATTTAATCACTCTGCCCTAAATATATTAACTCCTGAAATATTTTTCTGATGACTCCCCCTTTTCTCAGGTCTTTATCATATGTACTTTGGCAACCACGACAGAAATATAAGCAGCCTGTCTGTCTCCAGGTACTATTTCAGTCTTCTTCACAGACTTTTTCAGAGTCATCTTTCTGAAATATAAGTGTGATTATGCTCTATGGTATTTTAAAACCTGCCAATGGTTTCCCATCAACCACAGGGCTATGTCAAACTGTCAGCTTGGCATACAGTTTCCTTGATACTCTAGTCTCAGTTTTGACTTACACACGGCTGCTTGTATGTTAAAAATACCAGACTATAATAGTTTCAAAAGAAAATATCCTCTTCAAGAATATGAAGTTTTATATTTCAAAAATACCTCAAAATATGTCATTATGGGAATAATCTACTCTTTACTGGACTTTTGAAGTTTATTTAATAATTAATATCATTTAAACATTTTATTTGTCATAAAGTATTCACAACTTAGGCTATCAAGAGATTTTAACTGGTTCTTTAACTTCTAAATTGTAACTAGATTTTTCTCACCATTCTCTGACTTAAACATTTTCTATTCTCATTTCTTGATGTTCTTACTCTGATTCATGCTTTTTCTTGCCGTGTTTTTTATAAGATTGATCTTTCTCTGTGTAAAAGCCCTCATTTCCTCCAGTATTTCAACCTAGACCTATCCCATCCTGTCGTCTAACACTGTCTCATCATTGAGAACTCCATGCTGATACTTTTATCATGAAGCAAGTTTTTCTTAACGAAGGTGTTTTCCTCCACGCTTACATAGCACTCCCCCATGTATACAATAAACTATGTATGTTGCTATTACAACCTATAATATTGTAATACAAGTATATACTTAGGCATAAGTCTTCTACATTAGATGATAAATACCTTGAGGACAGCATTTCTTTTTCCCCACCTTAAAGTCAACTAGTGTTTTCCAACTAGTCAATGCTCAAAAATGATTTGAATAATTAATTAACATGTATTGTACTTATAAATGGCATATGTTACAGCCTTAACTCTAAATGGTTATGTATTTTCTCTTTATAGTTCCAAGAAATGACAAAGAAAGATTTTGAAGAAATCTTGGGAAAAAAAAAAAAGATAGGAAACCCACTTATTTATAAAATTTGTAGTATACTGTCTTACTCTTTGAGAAGCCTTGATATTTGTCTACCTGCAGGGTATTGATGCATTAACTATTTTTCTGAAGGTTCGTTTTAGTTGCTTGGATTCTATCAACCTAATACAAGATTTAGGATTTGAGAAACAGGTAAGTTACAGGAAAGCCAAGGTCAGACGACATGTTCAAATGGTACCTACAGTAATCAGTCAAAATGCACAAAGTGATTATTAGTCTCTTAGCTCCAAATGTTCACATGCAGCATAATTACTGTAGTTTAAGTATAGATGATATCAATGGCCTTCTTCACTAGCTTGAAATAAGATCATAGTCATTTTGGGGGCACTTGGGTGTCTCATTCATTAAATGTCTGCCTTTGGCTCAGGTCACGATCCCAGGGTCCTGGGATGGAGCCCCACACTGGGCTCCCTGCTCAGCAGGAAGACTGCTTCTCCCTCTCTCACTCCCCTTGCTTATGTTCCCTCTCTGGCTGCATCTCTTTCTGTCAAATACATGAATAAAATCTTAGAAAAAAATATCATAGTTACTTTTAATTCATCTTAAATGTAATTTTTTATTTTTGTCAGAGAGAAAGAGCATAAACAAGGGGAATGGCAGGCAGAGGGGCCGGCAGAGGGAGAAGCAGGCTCCGGGCTGAGCAAAGAGCCCAATGTGGGATCATGACCTAACCCAAAGTCAGCCACCTAACGAACTGAGCCACCAGGTGCCCCTGTACCATCCTTTTTAAATGTAATATTTACATAGCCTTATTATCAGGAATTCTGGTATATTTCCTCATTATATTCTTTCAAATTGCCAAAGAATTTCAGCAGCTTTCCAATGTATTCATATATCCAACAAATATTTGTTTAGTGCCCACTGTGTTAGGTAATGTGCAGGGTATTTGGGATGTATTAGGTAATAACACAAATTTCTGCCCAAATAACATTTGGCCAACAGGCATGTGAAATGATATTCAACTTCAATATCACCAATCATCAGGGAAATATAAATCAAAATCACAATGAGATATCACTTAACACCTGTTAGAATGGATATCAACCAGAAGAGGAGAGACAACAGCTATTGTTGAGGATGTGGTGAAAAAGAAACCCTTATACACTCTTGGTAAAAATGTGCCTTCGTCCAACCGCTATGGAAAGCAATGTGGAGTTTTGTCAAAAAAATTTTAAAAAAATTGATTCACCATATGATCCAGTAATTCCACTTCTGGGTTTATACTCAAAGGAAATGAAAATAGGATTTTGAAAAGATATATGCACTCTAACATTCCCCCCCCCCCATTTTTCACAGTAGTTAAGATAGAGAAACAACCTTAATGCCCACTGATAGATGAATGGAATATTATTCAGCCATGAGACAGGATGATATCCTGCTTTTTGTGACAATATGGATGGACCTTGAGCACATTATGCTAAGTGAGGTAAGTCAGAGAAAGACAAATACTGTATTATATCACTTATATATGCAATCTAAAAAAGTCAAATTGCAAAAATCAGGTTGTAAAATGGTGGTTGTTAGGGGATGACGTTGGGGGGATAAGACTGATGTTGTTTAAGGGTACAAACTTGCAATGGTTAGTAAATAAGCCATAAGAATTAATCCGCAATATAATGGATATAGACAATATTGTACTATAACCAAGTATTTTAGATAATTAGATATTTACTGTTCTCTAGTGGCATTCTATTTTTTTCTAATGTTTCTAGTATCCAACTTTAATAAATTTACCACATTTTCTTATTATGTAACGTGATAAATATCACTACTATGACAATCATATTACAGTATTTAAATGTATCCTAATAACCCATATAAGTTAAATTTACACTGTGTTAGATGTCAAATTTATTTAACTTAAAATAGAATTGATGTAATGAAGAAGTAAATTAAATATAATATGTTAGGAGGTAGTAAGTGGTACAAAAAAAATAAAAGTACAACAGGATTAGGGGATTAGAATTGTGTGCATGTGAAAAGATGCTGCAGAAAGTTACACACAGCAGGATTAAATAAAGTGATCAGAGTAGAAGCTAAAGAGAAGATGGCGTCTCATCCCAAACTTGAAGGTGATGACATACTTAGCAAGAAGCTATCTGGTGTAGAGCAGTCCAGAGATTAGAAAAAAACTTGAACAAATGCCCAAGGATACTAAGATACCTGACCTTTGGGGTCAGTGTCTCTGAGCATAATGAACAAGAGAGAGTATGAAGATTGTAGTCAGAGAAGTCAGCAGGGTCCCGTCAGGTAAAGATGCATATGCATCTGCAAGGCATTTGATTATGACTCTGAGTTAAATAGGGAACCATGGAAAGTTTCTGAACAGCCATATTATTTAATATACCTTAACTTTTGAAAGATCAATGGCCATTCCTTGAGGTTAATGTGTACTGCTGTCCAGAGATAATTCAGACAAGAGATGCTGATGCCTTCAACCAGAATTGGAACAGTGAGGGTGGTTACAAGTGGCTTGATTCGGGATGTACTGTGAGGATGGACAATGGGATTTTCTGATAGATGAGTTGGTGAGCTTGAAAGAAAAAGATTCAAAATTGACTCCTGGGAATTTAACATAAGCAAAATCTAAGCAACTGGAAGGATGAGATTGGCGACGACTGAGATCAGGAAGGCAGTGAGTAAAATACATGTAGAAGGAAGGTCAAAAATTCAATTTAGGCTATATTGAATGAGAAATTTATTAGACATTCTTTAGATAGTTTGAGATATGAATTGAGAGTTTAAGAGAATGCCTGGGCCAGAGTTCATCGAAGGACACTGCAGCTCCCTAACAAAAGACAGAGAATAAGATTTGGAGCAGTCTATTAGTGCTATCACTTTCATCATTGCTATAGCATCTCTGTTGAATGCTGGTCTTATAAATCTAAGTACATTATATAAATCTCCTGTGTTGTCTTTTGCAAATTTAGGTTTCTTCAGGAGGATCAGCCTTTCTCCAAACACAAAAGATGATGCCAGAAAGCAGGTGCTTAGGAGACTTATATTTCCATAACTAAGAACTGTCACTCAAGTGATTTCTGTCAAAAAGAAATAAAATTTGCTCCAATGAGATTTGATGATTTTCTCTCTGGAAATACTAAATAGCAGTATAATGTCAGATACCCTTTTCATGTCTGGTACTTGCAACCAATATCAACCTTGTAAGGTTATCTATATATTTTGCATGCATATATATATATATATATATATATATATATATATATACATATATATACCCCTGCATGTATATATTTAATATGCAAATATACACATGTGTGTGGTGTGATAGATGTGTATATTTATATATGAATATATACGTATATGCACAGCCTTTTTTATTTGGATGTATACAAATCTTCATATTCTTTTTTAAAACTATTTTATTGTTTATTTGAGAGAGAGAGAGAGAGAGAGAGCATATGAGAGAGAGCAGGAGCTGTGGGGAGAGGGAGAGGGAGAAGCAGACTTCTCACTGAGCAGGGAACCTGACTCAGGACTCCATGCCAGGACCTTGGGATCATGACCTGAGCCAAAAGCAGATCTTTAACCTACTGAGCCACCAAGGTACCCCCAAATATTCATATTCAAGAGTTGAAATGTATGTATTAGGGTATGCCAGTGAAATCAGCTAGTGTGAGTACTCCAAATACTGTCTTATTTTCTAGGTAGTTTTTTTTGTTTGTTTGTTTGTTTTTGTTTGTTTGTTTATTTGACAGAGAGCTAAAGAGAGCACAAGTAAGCAGAGTGGCAGGGAGAGGGGGAGAGAGAGAAGCAGGCTCTCTGCTGAGCAGGGAGCCCAATGCGGGGCTCAATCCCAGGACCCTGGAATCATGACCCGAGCTGAAGGCAGCCGCTTAACCAACTGAGCCATCCAAGTGCCCCTCTAGGTAGTTTTTGCAATTCTAGATTAGTTCCTCATTTCTCTACAAATTTGCAACTGTTCACTATTTTATGACTACAATGTTACTACATTAAAGAAAAATGAGAAGCAGTGATCATATTACTGAAATAGAGAAGAAGCTAAATATAACTATATAGCTGTGATGTTCTGATGTTTGGAAGGCATTATATATGATAAATAATCGCCTTCTGCTTAAATATCCCCATATATTCTAGAAAATTATATTGAAGTATGAAATAGTTTTCAGTTTTTTAATATAAATGAACTACTGTTTCAAAGCACATTTTCTTTAGAATTATTCTACTTATGATGCATCTTGGATATCTATGCTTACATGAAACAAGTTGATTGCAATTAGGCAAAGATTTATTATTTCATTTTTGTTATAAATTTAGAATTATTTGCATTCATAATAAAAACTAAAAACATATTCACAGTAACTGTATAGAATTATGGAAAAATATAACTATCCCTCTCTAGTCAAGAAAAGCCAATAGGTTAGCAAAAGCTTAGCAAAGTCATTAAGCAATGAAAAAAGTAAAGAATTATTGGCTGTTATTGGCCTTTCAGTAAAGGAAGTGATTTTTTACAGACCTTATTTTGAGGTAAAATTAAATAGAGAGAACTGTACAGCTACAATTTAAAGATTTTTGACAACTGTGTACACCCATCAGGACATAATACACTTCCATCCACCCAAAAAGTTCACCTGTGTTTGGCCCACAATAGTTAATCACTTTTTAAATTTATATCACCATGGATTAGTTTTGCTGATTTGGAGTTCATTCGAAAGAAATGACTCCATATGTACTATTCTGTGGTTGGATTCTCCAATTAACATAATGTTTTTGAGAATCCTTATTGCCATATGATGAATCAGGGATTTATTTTTTATTGTTAATTAGTGTTCCACTGTATGAATATACTAGTTTATTTATTTCTTGTCCTAAAGATGAGTATTTGAGTTATTTCTGGGCTTGGGCAGTTTTGGTGAAGCTGCTATGAATATACATAAGCAGTCTATTTTGGGCTTAAATTATGATATCTGTTCAGTAATTAGCTAGAAGTGGAGTTGCTGGGCCATAGACTAAGTGTATGTTTAACTTTGTAAGAAAATTTCAAAGAGTTTTTCAGAGTTTTGTATGAATTCGTATTCCTTCTGAATTATATGGATATCCCATACTTGATTATTTCACTTTTTAAAATAATCTTACATATTTAATCTTTAAAACTCTATAGGATGTAGAGTGGTATCTCATTATAGTTTCAATTTTTATTTTCCTGATGAATAAAGATATTGACTACCATTTATTTTCTTACTTGACATTCATGTCTCCCTTGATAAAGTTTGTACCCAAGTTTATAAGTTTTACTCATTTTTAAGAATTAAATTTCTTATCTTTTTATTTTTCATCTGTAAGATTCTTTGTATTTTCTCAATAGAAAGCTCCACACACGTATTACAAATACTTTCTTTCATATGTAGCTTCCATTTCATTTTCTTTTTTTTTTTTTTTTAAAGATTTTATTTATTTATTTGACAGAGAGATCACAAGCAGGCAGAGAGGCAGGCAGAGAGAGAGGAGGAAGCAGGCTCCCCTAGACAGCAGAGAGCCCAATGCGGGGCTCAATCCCAGGACTCTGAGATCATGACCTGAGCCGAAGGCAGCGGCTTAACCCACTGAGCCACCCAGGCGCCCCATCCATTTCATTTTCTTACAGTGATTTTTAATGAGCAGAAGTTTTCCATTTTGATGAAATCTGATTTTTTTTAAGATTAGTTCCTTTTGCATCCTCTGTAAGTCATCTTTTCCTATCATAAGAGATGAATTATTCTCTTGTTATCCTTTTATTTCTAGATGCTTTATAGATTTCATTTTTGTCTTTAGGTCTATGAAATATCTTGAATTAATTTTCATGTATGTTGCTACATAAGAGTAGGATTTTTTTTTCCATTTAATTATCTACTTATTCCAATATAACTTGTTGAAAATTTTTTATTTCTCTCATTCCATTCCCTTAGTACTTACATACATGTGTGAATCTCTTTCTGGACAATTTATTCTCTTTCAGTGAACTATTGGTCTGTTATTATGCCAATGACATATTATCTTGAATATTGTAATTTTATAGTAAATTGTGAAATCAGCTAGTATGAGTACTCCAAATATTGTCTTTATATTTTAGGTAATTTTGACAAATTCTAGATTATTGGCTAATTTCCTTACAATTGTATAATCAGCTTGGCAATTTCTACAAAAACCACTATTGAGAGTTTAATTGGGGTTGTGTGTGTGTCTGTATATATATGCATATATGTATATATAGCTGTATTTAACTATAACATGTACAAATATTTATATATAAATTTCTCTATATAAAATATATACCTTGAATATATTTATATGATGTAACTAGGACTTTAATATCTTTACATGAAACATATTAGATGGTTTTTATAAGACATATTTGGGAGATAATATCATATTGTCAGAAAATTTAATAAAAGAAAGGAACTTACTGGAAGGGGAGATACCATGATCATGAATGTGGTTTTCCCAGATGTGCTGACGCCTGCAATTTCCCCAAATGTGGGAAACTTGACTGCATAATTTGTGGTAGTGGGGGACTGCATTTGCACTCTCATCCAACCATTAAATGGTTGAAAGACAAAATAAGTGAATGAATGAATGAATGAATGAATGAATGGATAAATAAATAAATAAATAAATAAATAAGTGGAAAGCTTTTAAAATGTCAGGGACAATAGAAATTTTGTTCAGAAAGTGGGCCATTTAAATTCTCCTTATCTATAGGTCGGAAAGCTAATCCAAAATAGGTTATTTTGTTATTTTCCTTTTCCCGATTCTCACAATAACTTGAAGATACAGCACAGAGGTACTTTTCCAGGGTCACAGATGTGGCTAATGGGGGAATATTTTCTGAACCCCATCTGGTGTCCTTTCAATCAGTTACCAATGCAACCTCAAGATCAGACTGGGCTATCATAACTTCAAAATTGATATTCCATATTTGGAAAAGAAATTCTAACATCCCAAAGTATTCTATTTTCATCAAATGGTATGTTGTGCTTCTAAGACTTTGTTCAGTATATTCTTTCTATCCAGAATGCTTTCCCCATTTTCAACATGTCTGAGACCTTACCATCCTTGAAGGTCAAGTTCTCCATTCTTAATGAATTTTGTTATTTGGCATTTCTCATTGACAGCTTTGTTAGGCAATGATTTATATTTTTCGTTTCTACTGACAAGAGTCCTGTGTACAGTGAGTAGTAAATGAAAGAGCACTGTCTTAAAGAATTGTAACTCTCACTACGGCACCAGCAAAACTTCGCATATGGGTACTTGGAAAATAAATATTGATTGGATAGTAGTGGCCATATAACAATAGCTAACATTTATAATGCCTACTGTATGCACATATTTTTCCAGACTACACTTTCAATTATATGACTCAGGTAATTTTATTATGTACATTTTGTAAATGAGAACAATGAGAAATTAAAGAACTTGCCTGAGTTCACATCTCTTAACAGTGGTGGATTTGGGAACAAGCACAGACAAAGGAACTTGCATAGTTCTAGGAATTAGGGCCTTGATATTCTGGGGGCGAGGCATTATTCAGCCATCTCTCTTAAATATTACAGAAATATTGAGTAAAATATCCTGGAAAAGACCTGACAAGTCTGGTCTCCAACAACTTCTTTGATCTAACACAATATCATTCCTGTTTTCTCACTGTCCTCTGAGAGCACTAATCTCCAGGACATTCCTATTTTGGATACAAAAAACGATACTATTTCAGGGTCCTTACATGTGGTGTTTCCTCTGAGCAGAATGAGGCCCTAGATAACCACTGGCCTCACACTTCACTTTCCTTACATCTCATCTACAATGCTGGTATTATCACAGATTTCCCATACCAAACACCATCTCTCCCTCATTTTCCTGACCAATCTTCTCTCTTTCATAGCCAATCATCCCCCAACATACATTTTGTTCCCCTCTGTTTCTTTCCACTAGATTTTAAGTTTCTTGAGGCCAGAGACAGTATTTGTATTCCCACTATGTCTCTGCTGACTGGAAGAGAGCTCTTTTGTTGAGTGAATAAATTCAAGCCCATAGCTCCTGGAATTGTAATTTAGATTCCTCTTTCAACAAGAAAAATATGGGCATTATGAATAAATGTAATTAAAATGACAGATAAGTAATTTATTTTGTGTCAAAGGGAATCCAAAATATAACAAAACGGATAATCTTTCTGTTCATTCACAAATTACATCACATGTGTAGCTTATAATTTATCTCTAGAAAGAGTATGAAAAATAAAGAAAAAATGTGTTTATGCCATTAATTTCCCAAAACATTAGCTCATGAAATAGAACCCTAGAGAAATATTTTATTGCCATCACCATCTTACACCAATAGGACTATACATGAGATGATAAATTTTGTTTTTTTATTTAATGCAAACTTTAAAGAGAAAAAGAACTTTAGGAGTAAGTGGCACAGTATTTGGATTCACATTAATTCAATTTTGGATTAAACTTCTGTCATTTGTTTTCTGTTTGACCTGTTCTGCAATTGCTTTAGGGAAAAAAAAAAATCTCTCTATGCTGTTAGCCTGTTTCCTTACCCAAAAAATGATAATAAAATACTGACTTCATTGGTCATGTGAAGCAAGTTAAATCTCATATGTGCAATTGATTTGTAAAGTGTAAATCCCACATTAATATTTTTTACTATAGAAATTATAACACATGTCTGTTCTTCAAATTTCTCATGGGTTTATTAAACTTCCTAATTTTAAAAGTAATCTTGTTCAAAGACTAATTTTATAAACTTGTAGACATATTAGTGGAGAGAGAGAGAGAGAAAGATACTATACTACAGAAAAAAGTGTGTTTGGAAAATAATCTCTCAGATTGATCCAGAAGTTATCAATATCATTTTATTATCTGGATTTTTTGAATACTGGTATACTACTTTGTTTATGTTATCCTTTAATCTTAAAAATTAACTAATTTTATACAAACAATTGACATTTACAGATACTTCTTTATTTTTTCAAAGACACAAGAATGATTATAGATTATATTACTGTTAAGAAATATTGGGGAAAAATCAGAATATACTTTGAAATTGCTTTACCATAATTAGCAGGTTTTTTTAATTGAGGATAATTTTTACCTCAGGTTTTCTAATAGACCACTTGTTTAAAACAAGTATTCTTGCCAATTGTCCATAGTCCATAGGACATTTGTAAAAACCTAGCCAAATAAATATGTACATTACATTTTCTCTGTCTTTCCATTATATCACTTGAAAGGTACAGAGACCCCAAATTATCTTTTGAAATAAGTGTCTAGAGTAATACTTGTGAAAATGCTATTATTCGTTTTCCTTTTTAGGTGCGGCAGAATTTTTTTAAGAAATTTAAATTAGTTTTCTGAGGACTATGCTCCATGTGAGCTAACAACTATAGCACCCAGACAGAGACTGCAAATACTGACTTAGTAGACCTATGTCATGCACTTGTAATGAATTATCTAGATTTTTTTTTACCTAAAAATTGTAAACATCAATCAAAATAATAAATTGAAGATAATAAAACCTTGTAGTAGTCCAAATCTTCACAGAATTCCAAATAGTTAATATAAAAGGAAGTTCATCTAGATCAAGAGAATGCAGAACATTCAGTGATCTACTTGAGCCAGTGATCTCTGTGTTTTTCACAATGCCTTATAACATATAGCATTATGATATGTGTTAAATAAATAATATGCATGAAATTTAGAACAGTGTAGACCCCAAATTAACTTGTTTTAATATCTATTCTCACCCTAATAGAACTTCGATCTGTAAACAGTATGCAGTAACTTGAGTATATTCCTTTAAAATAAATAAATAAATAGGGGGGAAGAGTCAAGATGGTGGAGAAGTAGCAGGCTGAGACTACTTCAGGTAGCAGGAGATCAGCTAGATAGCTTATCTGAACATTGCAAACACCTACAAATCCAATGGGAGATCTAAGAGAAGAAGAACAGCAATTCTAGAAACAGAAAATCAACCACTTTCTGAAAGGTAGGACTGGAGGAGAAGTGAATCCAAAGCCACAGGAAGATAGACCGCGGGGGGAGGGGCCGGCTCCCGGCAAGCAGCGGAACAACGGAGCACAAAATCAGGACTTTTAAAAGTCTGCTACGCTGAGGGACATCGCTCCAGAGGCTTAACCAGGGTGAAGCCCACATGGGGTCAGCGTGGCCCCAGGTCCAGCAGGGTCACAGAAGGATCGGGGGTGTCTGAGGGTCGCAGAGCTTACAGGTATTAGAACGGGGAAGCCGGCTACAGAGACAGAGCTGAGGAGTGATCTCTAAGCTTGGGGTTACCTTGAACTGGTCACAGGCTTGGTCAGCTCGGAGCGCGGCCAGAGGCCAGGGTGACGGGAGTAATTGGGCGCTGTTCTCTGAGGGCGCACTGAGTAGTGGGGACCCGGGGTCTCGGATCCTCCGGGACAGAGACCAGGAGGCCCCCATTTTCATTCCTGTCCTCCGGAACTCTACGGAAAACGCTCAGGGAACAAAAGCTACCAAAAGCAAAGCGGAGCAGATTACTCAGCCCGGCCCCTGGTAATGGCAGTACAATTCCGCCTGGGACAAAGACACTTGAGAATCACTACAACAGGCCCCTCCCCCAGAAGATCAACAAGAAATCCAGCCAGGACCAAGTTCACCTACCAAGGAGTGCTGTTTCAATACCAAGGAAAGCAGCGGAATTCCAGAGGAGGAGAAAGCAAAGCACGGAACTCATGGCTTTCTCCCCATGATACTTTAGCCTTGCAGTTAATTTAATTTTTTTTTCTTTTTCAATTTTTTTTCTCTTCTTCTGCCAATTTTTTTTTAACTTTTACCCTTTTCTTTTTTAACGTTTTTTAACT
>NW_019154105.1:44739430-44777318 GCF_002288905.1 Enhydra lutris kenyoni | reverse complement strand
CATGAAAATAGACTCAAAATGGATGAAGGACCTCAATGTGAGAAAGGAATCCATCAAAATCCTTGAGGAGAACACAGGAAGCAACCTCTTTGACATCAGCCGCAGGAACATCTTCCTAGGAACATCACCAAAGGCAAGGGAAGCAAGGGCAAAAATGAACTATTGGGATTTTATCAAGATCAAAAGCTTTTGCACAGCAAAGGAAACAGTTAACAAAGCCAAAAGACAACTGACAGAATTGGAGAAGATATTTGCAAATGACATATCAGATAAAGGGCTGGTGTCCAAAATCTATAAAGAACTTAGCAAACTCAACACCCAAAGAACAAATAATCCAATCAAGAAATGGGCATAAGACATGAACAGACATTTCTGCAAAGAAGACATCCAGATGGCCACCAGACACATGAAAAAGTGCTCCATATCACTTGGCATCAGGGAAATACAAATAAAAACCACAATGAGATATCACCTTACACCAGTCAGAATGGCTAAAATTAACAAGTCAGGAAACGACAGATGCTGGCGAGGATGCAGAGAGAGGAACCCTCCTACACTGTTGGTGGGAATGCAAGCTGGTGCAACCACTCTGGAAAACAGCATGGAGGTTCCTCAAAATGTTGAAGATAGAACTACCCTATGACCCAGCAATTGCACTACTGGGTATTTACCCTAAAGATACAAACTTAGTGGTCCGAAGGGCACGTGCACCAGAATGTTTATAGCAGCAATGTCTACAATAGCCAAACTATGGAAAGAACCTAGATGTCCATCAACAGATGAATGGATAAAGAAGATGTGGTATGTTTACACAATGGAATACTATGTAGCCATCAAAAGAAATGAAATCTTGTCATTTGCGATGACTTGGATGGAACTAGAGGGTATCATGCTTAGCGAAATAAGTCAATCGGAGAAAGACAACTGTCATATGATCTCCCTGATATGAGGGAGAGGAGATGCAACATGGGGGGTTAAGGGGGTAGAAGAAGAGTAAATGAAACAAGATGGGATTGGGAGGGAGACAAACCATAAGTGACTCTTAATCTCACAAAACAAACTGAGGGTTGATGGGGGGAAGGGGGTTGGGAGAGGGTGAGTGGGGTTATGGACATTGGGGAGGGTATGTGCTATAGTGAGTGCTGTGAAGTGTGTAAACCTGGTGATTCACAGACCTATACCCCTGGGGATAAAAATACATGTTTATAAAAAATAAAAAAAATAATAAAAATTAAAATAAATAAATAAATAAATAAACAAACAAACAAGTGCTACCCACAGGGGCACCTGGCTGGGACAGTCAGTAAAGCACACAACTCTTGATACCTGGGTCCTAGAGGGTTCCGGCCCCATGTTAGGCATGGAGCCTACTTTTTAAAAAAAGAGAAAAATAATATAATAACAAAAAGAAAGCAGAACCAAAAAATGTACAATTATACTATTTTTTAAAAAAATCCTGCCTATGAAATGGCTTTCTTGGACTATATTGCAGTTAGGTTTTAAACTTCAATAACCACAGGCAGGGAAAAATGCATTCACAGTTATGCATAGTGGCATTAAGTATACAAATCAGCTCTAATCCAGTATCTGGTTTGTGTCACACATTTTATTATTCTCCTCCCTCCCACCACCACTACCCCAACATGGAAAATGAGAAGAGATTCTGTTTGGTCTTCCAAGCAACATGTTAGGCAAGGAAATTTTAGATTTTGAGGGAAAATGGCAGTAAATAGCATTAGAATCTAGCTTCCTAATCCTCTTGACTCCTATCTTCTGCAATACAGGGGACCAGGAGGGGGGCTGGCAATTTGCTTCTACTCACTCTTCCTACACTGAAGAGACCTGTGATGGTCCAAGGACAGGAAACACACACACACACACACACACACAAAAGCTTATCTTCTGAACCCCTTCTGAACTCTTCCTTCTGGAAACATTTATGCAAAATTCAAGGGCTCTGTGCCTAAATTGGATGTTTGGGCTTAGATTCTCTGACCTGGTGAGATTCACCAGGAAGACTCTTCATCACTAATCAGAAACCCCTCCTTCCAGTCTTTTCAAATCTTCTATTGTGAACTGAGTCCTCAAGACCATATTCCAACAAAAATACTAGCTTCCAGCGTTAGTACCTGATGTTAAATATATCTATATGCAGCAAAATGGCATCCAACCAATACATTGCCATTTAAGTGCTTCACTTCCTCGTATTTGTTTGCTGTTGTTCAATAGTCACCCCAGAGGAGACAGCCTCCCTCCACCACACCCTCTCCCTAAGATCTGGCCACACAAACATCATAGGGACAGAACACAAGTTAAGCAGAGTTGTAGCCACTAATTTCAGAAAGGGTAATCAAATTCCCCATATGATATGATTTCTTAAACTAAAAACGTGCTATTGTAAAGTATGTCAAGTAACTAAAGAGGACCCTTCTCTAACAGATTTAGGGATAAGAGTAGTTTTAGAGAATAGGCTTCTGAAGACATCAACAGGTACAATTTTCTACCTCCATATTCAGGTGAGCTCTTTACTTGCACTTTGTCAGATTTAAAGAGAATATAGAGATTTTTTTTAAACTGAAATAAGCCAAGGGAAAAAAAAAATGCTTGTAAGACATTTCTAATTCTTTGTAGAATTACTATTATTAGCACAGTAATTTTTTAGATGTGATTCTATTAAAAATTTAGAGATATAAACCTGTCTATTTTAATCTGTAAGGGCTTTTAAGATCCAGAACTTTCTTGAGAGTTTTCAGTTTGAAGGGAATAGAAGTAGAGGAAATATGTTGTAAATTGCTTTATTGAGGTAAAATTTGTATTTTTTTGATTATGTATTTGTTTCAATCCTTGGTTTTAAAACAATTTTGAAACTATAGATAAAAATATAAGAAAGGTTGAATAGTATCATATCATTTAGAAAAATAATTCCAGGATTGATCACCTATAAGGAGCATGGCCAGAGTAACCATATGGCCTCATTTACCTGGGAGAGTTCCCATGTCTATCTGTGGTTCCAGCTTAATTATTAAAACACCTCTTTCATTCTCAAAAATGTCATGGTTTGGATGATAAATTACATAGCCACTCTGTTTATAACTCATGAAAACAAGAACTCTCTGCTTCTATATTCCTTTATTTTAATTTTGACTTTTTTCAGGAAAAAAATCTTTACTTCTATTGACTTTTTCAGAAACATAAAAAGATACTTATTTAAGTATTTAAATATTTCTGTTGAAACAAGTTTATATTATTTGCTCCTTGACTTATTAGCATAACCTTATCTTTAATAAAATAAATACCAAGCTGAAGATTACAATAAAAATATTTAATTTAGATCAACTTGGTTTAATATAAAAATTAATAAAATGTATTCATATTTTAAATTATTTATACATGTATATGCATATAATATATATAGAGAGAGACAGATAGGCAGAGACAGATAGACAAATACACAGAGACAGAGACAGAGAAACAGGGAGACCAAAAAACAAGATTCAAATACACATACATATATTCCAGAGGGAGTGGAAAAATATTGGTCCACATCTAAAAACATTTAATGCTACATCTAAAAACATTTTTTTCTGTTAATATTAAGAAGGCTCTTTGGAATAAACAGCTTCAAAGCACAGCTTGAAATGGACCGATTGTAAGGAACAGAGTGGCAAACTTATGTTACCACGCACAACTGTGAATAGGCTTCCAGACAGCTAAAATGTGTCATTTAGAAGGAATGTGTCTCATTTACCCATTGTTTAGAGTGATTGAAATACATTGCTTTCACCCAGTTCCTTGGCAAGTGTTTCAATTAAGTGGGCAGAAAATTTACCCTCGTGCAGTGTTCTATTCTTCTGCTCTGTAGTATATAATTGTATGGGACTTTGGACTTATAGAGGCCTTCCCCTGTTGGAAAAATAAAATAACACATCTCTTTTAAGGTAATAACTGTAACTTTTCTCAGTGGAAATCTTGTTTGGTAAAAAGCCACTGGTGCTGGAACCACAGGGCATTTATTTTCAGCAATGTATTAGAAAATAATGGGAAATGTATGTAGCTCAGGAAACTTGTAACCTGCAAATTATTAATCTGTGTAAACAAGAAGCAGAATTACATGGAAGACAGTACCATGGTGATGTTTTTGTTGTAAAAAAATGATGCATATGTATTGGAGATGAATCAAGCATCACCTGAATATCATCTGGTGTCTAAATGTCCCTCTTGCCTTGATGTAGTAAGAATTTAAAGTAAAACACAACTTTTCTCGGTTTTATTCTGCACTATAGAGTAACATAGACAATTCCACACATTTTGCTGTGTGTCCTGGGAGCTGTTCATACTAGGTTATCCTTTATTTCTTCATTAGATGTTTCCAGCTTTTTACTGTTGCTGTTCCCAAAATTTCTCATTTTCTTAAGATGGGGAAGTTAGAATGTCAGAGCTGTATTTAATCAAATGTGATACACAAAAATCTAACGTCTATTATTTTAAAAGATTCACATCACACAAACAGGCAAACACAGGTAAACACAGGTACACACAGGCAAGCACATGCACACAAGAACTTCCAGGCAGATCATTCAATGTAATAGCACCAAGAGCTCTGTGCTGGAGATCAGAAAACCAAGGCCCTTATGTCAGCTCTGTCAGCAGACTAGCTGTATGTATCTGACTAAATCAGCTTCTTTTCTGAATCATTATTTCCTTCTCAGTAAAAAGAGAGTTGGTAAACATCTAAGTATTCTCCTGTTTTTCTTTCTCTCTCTTTTTTTTTTTTTTTTTTTTTTTTGGTGTTCTTCAATCTTCTCTCAATCTACAAACAATTTACATTTGGAAAACATGTGTCATAGAAGAGTAATGCCTCTAACTTCAGAAATTTTTATAGGTTTTCTTCATATTTCCCACATTTAAAAAATTTTGCTTAAGAAAATATCATGAAGGTTAAAAAATTCCTCTCCTTCAAAAATCAAATTTCAGTTTCAAAGTAGCAATTTTCCATAATTGAATGTTTAATCACTAACTAAATATTTTTACATTGTCATGCTATTCCTGGGAGTGAAATGGAAATTTATGAGCTTTTATCTATCTAGATGAGGCTTGATAGGTGAATGATAGAGCGTGTACAACAGGAAGCTGACTGGACAGGAAATCTCAGAACCTGGTCCTCGCTTTAAAAAGCAACTTTCACCACCACATTGCCAGCTGCTTTTGCCAGGCTTTTCTATAGCAGGCATTATTTATCATCAATAATTTATTTTCCAAATTTAACTTCCTCTGTTTCATCATGTCCTCTAAAAGTATCCTTGTCATGGGCTTCTAATTTTTATGATAGTATAAATGTATCCATTTTCACATAACTCAAAATTACTCAGACTTAGACTGGATCGAGTACCAATTTTCTATTTGTTTAAGAAGAAAGAAAAATCTTTGAGAGATAGTAAGTTGTCCAATTTTTGGTGATTTCATGTGGACTTCCATTTATATGCTGAACCAACTTTCCGGGCAGCTTTTCTCCCCACTTCCTTTTTTAAGTGCTTTGCACTTTCCATATTGTATCTGAGTAATTTGTGACTTTCCATACTGCCTCTGAGTGCTATGCTACTCTCCATATTGGAAGTATCCATTGCAGAAAGGAGAGCTGTGATAAATTATATTAGTGGCCTGCAATCTTTATTCTTCCCTGAATATACACTCTTTAGGATGTAACTTTAAAGTTTCTCCCATGCAAAATCTATTTTCCCTCCACTTGAATCTGGGAATTTCCCTTGTGACTTGCTTTGGACAATAAAATTGGTGGGGAGGGGTGATGTGCTCCTTCCTGGGCCTTGAAAAGATCCACTTGCTTCCACTTAGTATTTTGGAAAACTGAGGATCTTCCAAGGAAACAAATTCCACAAACATATTGGAGGGTAAGAGTCTCCTTGAAGCAAAAAATGGGTCATCCCAACATACACCAAGCTAGACCACTCAACACCTGGTCCACCCAGCCCAGCAAAGATTAGAAGATTAGCTGTTCTGTCATCTTCCCCCTCAAATTGCCAACACTAGAATAGTAGTTATTTTAAGTCACAAGGATTAGGGTGCTATGTTACATAGCAAACTCTAGCCAGCTTGATTTCAAGAGGGCAGATCATTCCACTGGAAAACTGGGGAGGGGAGGGAGGAGTTTGCCCATCTTACTTTATTTATTTAAGCATGCTAAAATTTCTGATTTTGATGAAACTGTGCTATAGAAAGTAGTCAAATAATATGGTGGGGACAAAAAAAATCTCTACTTTGAGATGAAAGAAAACGATTGAAATTGTCTGAGAGGGATTTTAGCCATATTGGTTTAAACTTTACATTTAATGGTGGTGGCTGGGTAGGCATTTTTTTCAGTGAAGGGCAAGTTATTCTGAGCCTGGTAAATTTGCTTGTAAACTTCCAGTTTATAGGATAGAAAAAAAAAAATGGATGGCTGGGACAACATTCCTGCCATTCAAGAGAGTAAAAGGTCAATACTCATCAATACGGGGGTGATTTGCCAGGAATTTTGAATGTTCTGAGGGGATCTTTATAATTCCTCTATAAATCCCTACCAAACAAATCTATACTATTTTTCCGCAAGACCTGTGGTAGGTTCCCACAATGCTCTTAAATGTCAATTTGGCATTGGGAACTGCTGTTTCACAGCAGAAATTGAAAGTGGCCATCATAGTTATGTTGAGAAAAGTAATAATTTGCAATTCAAAGGAAGCTTAGACTTAAAAAAAATAAGTGACTTTCTCATGAGGTTTTAATTCAGATATCATTATCAAGGAGAATAGAGTACATGTTGCAATAGAATTCAACAGCTTTCTCACTGAGCACTGCTTTCAAATTTTCTAGCAAATTGATACAGTCATTATTCTATCAAAATAAACATTCATTGACTAATTATACAGTTCAGGACATCGCCCTAAGCTACTTTGCATAGTGTAAAGTTTCCTTCTTTGAAGTCTCAAAAATATTTGCTTTGTTTCAGACCTTCTGTGCTTATGTCAGGGAGCCACTAACTTTGGCTCTGGCAAAACATGATAAATTACAGCTGGTAAAAGACATAAACAAAAATGTATCTTGGATGCTCTCTAGTGCCTTTGTGACATTAGAGGCATTACTGTTATTACTATGTTTCTTGTGTTAGTTTCTCAGAAATATGAACCTATTTGGAGTCCCAAATATCATTGCCCATAAATGTTAGCTAATGGAGTAGTTGCATCCTAATTTTGGCATCACATATGGGACTGATCTATTTCTAAAGAAACATTTATGGATAATTAATTTCATGATACTCAGTT
This sequence comes from Enhydra lutris kenyoni, assembly GCF_002288905.1. Taxonomy (NCBI): domain Eukaryota; kingdom Metazoa; phylum Chordata; class Mammalia; order Carnivora; family Mustelidae; genus Enhydra; species Enhydra lutris. The sequence continues at coordinate 44,770,005 of NW_019154105.1, read as the reverse complement.
TATTTAGAATTTACTCATGCTATAATGATAAATATTCAGAAGCAATAAAATCTCCTTCAGAGAAAATACATACACACTATTTTATATAAATATATATTTATAAACAAACAAGTATATTTGTTTAATTTCTTTATGTATGCATACTTGTTTATAAATAAAATGAGCTCTCAGTATATCAATGGATTTAATTCCAATTTTAGCACAGTTAGATTCAAAAAATATTTCTGTGAACATTAAATAAATATTTTTAATAATTCATTTGGAAAAGGTTAGTATTTGTTTGTACATAAAATGAAAGTACTATTGTAAACATAAAAAGAAACACACAAAGCCAAGTTTTCCAGGAGAAATTAAAAAATAATTTCATAATGGTGACATTTGTTAGTGTTACCCAAGAGTAAAGTAAATTAATTCAATGTTTTGAGCCAATATTTACTTATAAATATATGGGCTGAATAGTCTCTATCATACCTTACTCATGCTAACTGGCTTTTCATATCATATTATTTACCTTTGATGAAATTCATGGGATTTTAGTTAACTCTTATTTTTAACTTTAACAGCCATTTTGTAGGAAATATTTTATTCCTTTAAAATCAGTTATGAATCCTTCCACTATGTGAGCTATGAGTCAAGTTAAAACACAAAAGCACACACACCCACAAGTGAAATGATTCAGTTCATTCCCTTAATAAATCAATCTGCTCTACCCACAGCATCTGGAAAAATGTTTTGATATATCAGGATGTCTATTCCCCCATATCTCTTTCACTAGCTAGAACTTTTTGGCTCTTGGATGAACATCGGAAGACTGTGAGAATTAAAAATGACTTGAGGACAAGAGCTAATTGATGTACCTACACACAGAAAAATAGTAGACAAGAAGTTGTGACTACATTAACTAGAGGTTACATAGACAAGGCTTACAGAAGTCATGCTCAACAATGGAGATTAAGCCATTTTCTGATAGAACCGGAGAAAGGAGAAGGCCTAAAGAATGACACCGGAAAAACAAGTATGCTTGGCCCCAAAGAGAAACCCAGAGAACAATCTTCATTCACTTATCATTTTCTGGAGTCAGGCTCTTCTTCCCACAAGGGACAGCTAAGTTCTATTACCATTCCGTGGTAAGACTTAAATAAAGACTTCCTCCAAACCCTAACTTATGTGAGTTTAGGTTAAATGAATTTCTATTTCCAACAGCCAAATCTTCTAAATCTGGTATGGGGGGAAAAAAAGTCATAGTGTTATTGTAATCAGGTCATTTTCTTGAAAAGGGTTTAGATTAATATATATATTTATGTAATGTAGAAGTAAAAATATACTTTCACAAATAAGGAGCAATTGATTTGATAATTCTCTGGATATTTGAATTATCCATAGCAAACCCTTCTACTTTACTGTCAATTATTGAGCGTTGATTCTATTTTCAAACAGTAAACAATTTTGACAATACTATCTATGGTGGAATGTTGAAATGAATCAATAATTTTCATAGAAAAAAATATCATTGTTAGCAAAACAAGCCTATTAAACCTAAGGTTATTTCCTATGGCTTTCAACTTTTGAAAAATGCTAACACTGCCAGCTAGACCTTCTTGTAAAATTGGAAACAGACTGGTTATAGATATATAAGCCAGTGATACTGTGTCAGCACTTTCTAAATCTATACTTGGTGCTTTCATTCCAAGTATAATCAAGGCCAATCCTGTACCAGCCAACACATCTCGGAAATGTTGTACAAAAAACTTATGGGTATATCGATAATGATTTGCCCATACCCTTTACAGTACAAAGAATCCCTTAGGAGGCAAAATGTACAGTTGCTTCAGTGAGAACACATAAGATTATTTAATCCAAGATACTCATTTAAAAAGTATAATTCTAGATTGAAAAAACAATAGAAGAAAGCATTCATCTAGTTGTATACTAATTAGTTTATTTTTGCAGCCATAAGAAAAATATATCCAATAAGTACTTATTCTAAGTTATCCTCAAAAACAAATCCTATTATTAAAGCTTTCCAATCTAGTAGGGAAAAAAAAAACCTTATAAATATGTAAATAATTATAATTTATTTTAGAAAGTAGGTACAGTAAAATAAATAATTGTGTTGCTCTGGCTTGTTTTGTGATAACAAAATACTTAAAATCTCAGTCATGTAAAACAACAAAGGTTTCCATGCTCCCTGAAGAACAGCTAGGAGCTCTCCTATTTTTGTTCCAACTCTAAGACCCGGGCTGATAGAAAAGACACTTTTAGCCCATTTGCCTATCATAGCAGAAGAAAAATAAAACTATGAAACTGGTACTTATTGAATTGGTACTAAATGAGCTGACCCAGAAGAAACACAATTCTGTTTTGTGGCGATGGCCCATAAATAGTCACAGGGATCCTCCCAACTATAGAAAAAGCACAGTAGAACATTCAGGCTTACATGGGCCCCATCAGCCAACAGGATTAAATAATTAATCTTAGTTAACTCAGCAGTAATACAACTGTAAGGAGCTGCATTTGATTTGAACTTAAAAGGTGAACAAGAATTTGGATATGTGGAGTTTGTGAAAAGGTTTTCCCAAACAGTTGACATATCATGAATCCAAATACAAAAGTAGGCATATTGTGCACAGAGAAGGAATGCGAGGAGTGTCACTCAACCAGGTACATGTCTGATGTCAAAAAACGAAACAAAACAAAACAAAAGCAAAAACAACAACAAAGAAAAACTACACTGGATACTCGTTAAAGGTGTGAATGAAGATTTTATTCAGAGTACTACCATCAGAGAAAGAGAAACCACTATACCCTGATATAGCTCAACTAAGAAAAGGTGACTAAGGGAAAACATAGAGGAAACAAAATAATGTATAGGAAAAATGGCAAAGTGCAAAAGAGCAACAAGTGGGACATTAGTGAAAATGATTCGGTATTGTGGGTTGGGACAATGTACATCTTGTGGTTTGGTAGCATTGCATTTTTTTTTAAACAAAAACAGCACTAGAGCTGGGATCATCTTTAGGGATAAAGACCTAGTACAGGTGGACGCCAGTCTAAATTTGGTCAAGGGACATCTGGGTGATGCAGTCAGTTAAGCATTTACACACAGTTTCCCATGGTACATGTGACATTTTTTCTGGGACAAAGATTTGATGATAATGACTTATAAATATTTACCCACCACAGCATTAGCTCACATTTGTCTTCAGTACATTCACTAAAATTTAATCAAGCTATTTCCCTTCATTGTGATTGATTTACTCTCTGCATGTTTGTCCAGGTCATCTTAACCTTCAAATTAGGTCTGTGATTTCAACATTCAGAAACAAAGGGCATGAAACAACATGGGTGGAGCTAGAGGGTATAATGCTAAGCTAAATAAGTCAGTCAAAGACAAATACCATATGATTTCACTCATAGGTGGAATTTAAGAAACAAACTAGCAAAGGGGAAAAAAGGTAAGAAAGAGAGATAAATCAAGGAATAGACTCAAAAGAAAAAGAAAGAAAGAAGAGAGAGAGAGAGAGAAAGAAAGAAAGAAAGAAAGAAAGAAAGAAAGAAAGAAAGAAAACAGCTCTTAACTACAGAGAACAAATTGATGGTTATCAGAGGGGAGGTGAGTAGGGGGACAGGTTAAATAGGTGATAGGGATTAAGAAGTACACTTGTTGTGATGAACACAGGGTGATATATGGAAGTGTTGAATTACTCTGTTGTACACCTGAAATTAATATAACATTGTATGTTAGCTAAGTAGAATTAAAATAAAAACAAAAAAGAGAAATGAAGGACATATGTATCACTGTGTGAGCCATTGATTTAGCAAATTCTAATGTGTGAGCTATTGGTTCTATCATTGTCCTTCAGGGCAGATGAGGACATTCCTGAACATTTTATTTTTTATTGGTAATACATTCGTGTCATCATTGTTTCAATCACATAACATTACAACTTTTTTGAAGATTTCATTTATTTATTTGTCAGAGAGTGAGAAAGAGTGATTGCGCAAGTAGGGGGAGCAGCAGGCAGAGGGAGAAGCAGATGCTCCACTGAGCAAATAATCCCAGGACCCTGGGATCATGACCTGAGCCAAAGGCAGACACTTAACTGACTGAGCCACCCAGGTGTCCCAACACATAACAGTACTTACTGTTTATTAATGATGTAGCAACATTGTGTATGGCATTGCTGTATGCACTATAGTTATACAAAATGAGTAAGTATGTTTTATTTTAAGGAGTTAACAATCGCATGTTAATGGTTTTACGACTAGGGTATATTTCTCTCTCAATTGTCTTGAATTTCTATATGAATGTTGCCTATTTATGATTCTTCGAGTCAATTCAACATGAAAAACAAATACAATTCTAAATAAATACCCATATATACAGACACATATTTTTAAAAAGATTTTATTTATATTGACCTATTTATTATTTATTTGAGAGAGTGAACGTGAATAGGGGGAGGGGTAGAGGGAGAAGGAGAGAGAGAACCTCAAGCAGATTCCACATTGAAATTGGAGCCTGATATAGGACTTGATCTCAGGACCCTGAGATTATGGCCTGAGCCAAAATCAAGAGTCAAACGCTTAACAGAATGCACCACCCAGGCATTTTTTTTTTTCAATCATTTTATCACTGTCTTACGTGTTTATGTAATTAGACTAACCACACAGGGGAGCTTAAAGAGACTTCTGAGGAGAACAACTTGCCTCTAACTTTTATGATCACTTGAGAAATCGGCAGAGATAAATCTTGCTAAATAAAATCATTTATCTCATTACATTTACCATTGATGTCTTTGCTGTGTTTCTGCCTTTGCCACCTGGTTCTTAAATCAAAGTTAAATGATGGCAAAACCTACAGCCATACTACTCTTTATGTGTTTCCTTAAAAAAGAACACATATTAAAATGTTGTAAATAAATATTTTTCACTACTAGATCTAAAAAGAATGAATCTGGCATTAGAATCATTATAAAGCACAAATTCCTTTGAGTCTGTCAATTGTTGGTCTATAATACATCACCCCCAAACTGAGAGCCTTAACAAGATGAGTATTTACTCTTACTCCGTTTCCAATTATTCATTAAACTGGGTTTTCCACTTCAAACTGCTCATAGACTGGCCCAGCTCAGTTGACCTCTGATGGCCTTGGTTAGGATTAGTTCCTTAGTCATGGAACCATTGGTCATGGGTTCAGTTGAGGTCTACTGTAAGTGCCTTTTATTTTTCTGGTACTATCAGGCTGCTCAGCATGTCTTCATGGTAAAGGCAGAGTGCAAGAGAGAGCCCAGTGCATACGCACGGGTCAAGCCTCTGTTTGCATCTACTGATATGCCATTGGCCAGAGCAAGTGACAAGTTCAAAGATAAGGAAAAAGTAAAAGTGTTCCTCATGTGGAAATAAAATATCAAATAACATTCTCATGTACACCGTAGCACATAATAACCATGTTTTCTTAGTTCTACTCAAAAGGTCCCACTGAAAATTAGAGGCTTAAATGAATTATAATGGCAATTAATTTTTAAAAAAATCATCTTTTGACTGCAGAGTCTGTGTATTAACACTTTGTATCACTGGCTTCTAGCATAGTGCTGACCACGTATTAGGCATTCTACATTTACTGACTGGTTAGATGGGTGACATGGTATAGGACACATATATATGCTACCAACATAATAATGTTCAACCAAAAGAAACATATTCTTGTACCTACAAAAAAAAATCCACACATTTACATATATATACATATGTGCATATATATATATGTATATGCATATACATATACATATATCAGAAATATACATATATCAGGCTCACTGAAAAGCAACAGTGAAGATAATTCTCACTCACTTATCTTCCATGAACGTTCTCCACTGTATTAACTCTCTTGGATGAAGTTGCATTAATTATTAGATATTTAATTAGATTTGCATTAATGGCATAAACATAACATGAAAATTTGCTTTGATTTGTGTTGTCATTTTGGGATCACTAATCAGCTGAGAGGTATGAATAATCATAGCAGGGGATTGAGATATGAGGATTGAGTTTTGCTTTTTTTTTAATGAATCTGGTATTATTAGATGAATATACAGTTTCAATTATACAATGTGAAATCCTATTAAATCATCCCATATGAGTCAATACCCAGAGGACTATTTTTGTTCAGGATAGAATAGCTCATTTTTGAGGACCTTAAGAAGGCAAACTTCGTGTTTTAACGAAAGGTCGCATCATAAATCCACTTTATTCCTTCATTTTAGTATAAAGCAGAATCTGTTATTCCCCTTCATTGAGAATAAAAGTGGTTTGAAAAAATAAGTAAGACTTTGGATTTAATAACTTTGAAAAAGTCTGTAGCTTCAACTCATTTTGCCAATGTTTTTATCCATAGTAATTATTAGTAAAGAACTCAAAGTGACTTGGGATCGATGTCCCAGTTTTTTAGTGTCAGCTAAATGAGCTAATTCTTCCAATAATAGATATCTTTCCCACAACACATGCATGGTAATGTAAGTGCATGCATGCGCACGCACACACACACACACACGCGCACACACACACACACACACACACACACACACAAATACACTACAGCTACATATCCCTCTTTATCCCTCCTTACCACTATTTATTTTAGCTTTATAATATCTCTTAAGTTTAGGACCAAAGTCACTGTTCTGATCTCTATATATCTGATGAAATCATAAAATGCTTCCCTCACTGCCTCTCCTTAGGAATAATCATTATCACATTCTTACAATGCTCTGTAATGACTGATTATGTGTCTTTCACTATCTTAAGAAGACCATATATTCCCAAAGTCAGGACCTATGTTTTTAATCTTGGTCTATGTATAACATCCATCACAAGGCCTAACTCAGATTTGTTTAAAACTTGTTTCCTGAAATCCATAGATTTCATTGGAATAATCTCTTCCAAAGTGCCCATTGATTTTTGTCTAAAGTGAATTTGTAATTTCTCAGTTTGCTTTAGCTACGATTAGGGTTGCAAACTTTTTCCCCCAATGGATTCTGAACACACTATAATCAATATTTTTATCATTTGAATCATAGAAATATGTACAACTGGCAAAATATGTGCTATATTGGGGGTAAGTATTCAACTGAACTGGAAAAAAATGATAATAACACAATAAAATAAATACATGAATAGTTCGGTAAGTGATGCAGATGCTTTATTTATGACCTATGTAATTCATCTTATTTTAACTGAATAGCTTCCTTTTTTCATCTATTATATGATGGGACTGAGAAAAATTATTTTGAAAGTTCTCTCCACTTCCAAGAGAAATATAGTAAAATTTTAAAAATCTATACAAAATAACATTTTTAGTTTTTATAGTAATTTCTTTTATGCTTTTGATCTCAAGTCAAAATTACAAGTCTAAATATATGTTAGTTTTTAGGAACATCTGGGTGGCTCAGTTAGTCAAGTGTCCAACTCTTGGTTTTGTCTCAGGTCATGATCTCTGGGCCCTGGGATTCAGCCTTACATCAGGCTCCGTGCTAAGTGGGGAGTCTGCTTGAAGAATTATCTCTCTCCCCTCCACTCCCCCACCCCACGCTGTTCAGGTCTCTCTCTCTCTCTCTCTCAAATAAATAAATAAATCTTCAAAAAAAAAAAAAAGAATGCTAGTTTTCAGTATTCATTAGTTAAAATTGAAGTAAAGAAATATTTAAAACAATGACTATTAGAAACTCGAAGCACTGATTTTTTCCCAACTAATTCTATCAGAGCATTACCTATATAAGATTCAAAGCCACATCTTGAGTTGTACTGATGTCATATACACTTTGAAGCTCTATTTAATAGAATTTGTAAGTTATTCATCTCTTTCTGTATATACGTCATAAATATTAAATAAATGACACCCTGTTTTAGCCATCGTCAGTAAGGAGTTACGTAACAGATGATTATTGAACTTTAAAATGTGTGTACTGTACTATATAAATCTGAAATCTATAATCATTGCCTATAGAACACAAAGACACAGAATTGACAAGGTAAGCACACACTGTTTTAAGAGGCCACTACTTTTAAATGGCATAAAATATTTTCATAGGTTGATTTGTTTAGGGGAACCATTTAAAAAAATGTTGTCATAATTATTTTGGAAACAAAAGTAATTTTTATCATTATTTTAGTTTTCAGTGTATAATCACATATTATCCCCACAACTATAACATTAAGTTGCTGAAGCAAAATCAACATCTTAGAAATAAGGAAACTAAAATACAGGAAAAAAAAACCAAAAACGTAGAGAATCATTTTTTTTTTTTCCGCATTGTCTACTTGTTTAATCTGGAATTGTTTCCTAGAAGCCTCTGTCCTGTACTTTACTTTGTTAATTGGACCAAAAGATAAATTTTTAGAAGATAAATAAATTTTTAGAAGATAAAGTTTTAGAAGGTAAAAATGAAGGACCAGTCTTTACTCTGAAATCTCTTGTATCAGAGGCCATGAATTACAAATGAAAAGACATAGGTGGATTCCAGATAGTTCTTGCTCCTCTTGACTCCACATCCACCTCACCTCCCCCACTAGAACATTTAGGGAGTTGTGAGGTAATTATCATAAGCATATGACTCTCAATAATACTAGTCATCATTATCATCATCAATATTATTCTCTGTATCACTAGCCCTTGGCAACATGTACCACGAAGTCTGAGAGATTTTGACAGCTGTTGTTAATATGCATAGAAATATAGAGTATTAAGGCAAGAAGGGATTTTAGACATTACCTAATTCTGTCCTGTTGTTGTTGTTGTTATTATTATTATTATTATTAGAAAACAGATGCTGCATCGGGTTAAATGGACCTAGGTCCAAATCTCCTTAGCAGCAGAATTTGTATCAGACATCTAAGTCCAGTGTCTTTTGTTCTTGATTTAAGAAAATTGTAACTTTGTATCAAGCATGGACTAAAGATATCCTAATATCTCTCCTATACCTAAACCTCTTCCATGTTATCTCTTCTCATTTTAACCTATTCATTAATTGACATTTTGTAATTAATTAAAATCTTCCCAAAATTTGTCAGATTAATAACTGTAGAGGCATGGCAGAAATATGCTGATGTAGTAAAGCCTCAGAAGCCTGAGAAAATATATTTTCTAATTTCTGAGAATCAGTCACCAAAGGAAATTTTGCTAACCTTTAAAAATTGGGGATTTTAATGGTGGACAATGATTTTAGAAAATTTAATTTATGGAAGAGTTAATAAATCAATTGAAAAAGAGGGTAGCATCTGATTTATAATGATACAAATTATTTTTTGTTCTCCCCTCTCCCCCAAAAATGCAAATATATATATACACACATATATAAATATTATATATGTACACATATAAATAACATATATATTACATATATGACATATATTAGACAAAACAGCAAATATATATGGCAAAATTGTTGTCTAATATATGAAAACATATATATATATTTATATATATATTATACAAAAAAAGTTACAGAACTAAATATCAAGAATACAACCAATCTCCCTGCCATTATGAACTTTGTGGAAAAAAATTTGTACCATCCAGACGTCTTTGAATACCATAGAAAATGCCAGGCAACAAAAGCATGTTAACTTGCTTAATGATTGTATAAGATATAAAATGCCAAATGCCAAAATGTCTAAATTCCATTTCAACTTTAGAAATGTTATTTAAGAAAAAAAAAAAAACTTTCAAAAGCATTCTACCACTTCTCCTATAACATCAAAGTTTTTCTTTTTAATTAATTACCTAAAGATAAATAAGAACTTCATCCAGACTCACAAAATGACCCATCAAGAAATATGCTCATTATATTTATGGCATATTGATGGTCCTATTTAGAGAGAGAGAGAGAGAGAGACAGAGACAGAGACAGAAAAAGAGAGAGAGGACTCTATGTGTGTGTTTGGGGAGGGGTAAATTAGAAGGTGAAGTAGACATAGAACCAAGAGTCTTTGTTTTGGGGGTTTTAAGCTTATCAGATGATATAAATGCTGATGTAAATTCATTTAACACTACAACATTTTAGGGGTTCCTTTGGGTGGCTTAGTCTGTTGAGCCTCCTACTCTTGAGATTCTGGCTCAGGTCATGTTACCAGTGTCCTGAGATGGAGCTCCGTACCAGGATCCTCGCTGGGCATGAAGCCTGCTGAAGACTCTTTCTCTCCCCTCTGCCCCTACCCCTCTCCACTTTCACTCTCTCTCTCTCTCTCTCTCAAACAAACAAACAAACAAGAAAACTGTAACATTTCTTCATTACAAAAGAACAGAAATAGAAATGCATTATTTTAGGTTAAATAGACTTACTTAGATGTTTAAAAGTATAGACATATTACATAAAGAAACTCTATTTAATAACTGTTAATCTCATTAACAGGTACTAAGAATCCCAATTCCATTTGTCAATTATTCCTCAACAAAGTTAAAGGAACTCTTTTTTAAGTCACAGTATGCTATATGATATAGAACAGAATGTGGTATAATACCACTCCAGAAATAACTGTTTTCCTGAATAATGGACTTTAAGACCAACCACTTCAGGCAAGTTTTGATTGTGTCTTGGACTTATCAGTCTTCAAGGAATGAATTGGGAGAGTATACAAGGTGAGAGGCAGGAAGACACGTTGCAAAACTACTGCAATTGACTAGAAGGGCATTTAAGTGGTTACAAAAGACAGAATTATTCAAAACTATTAAAGAGATAGAATTGACCGAACTTATTTGCTATTTAAATGTAGGCCATGAAGTTAAGTGATGAATACAGATTGACCTTCATTTGTTTTTTTTTTTGTTTTGTTTTGTTGTTGTTGTTGTTGTTGTTTTTCTGCTTATGTAACTGAGTTAAAGGACTGGCTAGAGAAATGTAACAAATGTAATAAACTTAGTTTTAGATACATTGAGTAAGTTGTATCTGAACTTTAAACATAGGTATGGTTTGGATATATAAATGGGTGATAGCTGAAACCACAAATTTTGATATTATTAAAAAAAATGTGTGAAGAATAATACATAAGAACAGACCATGGTAGAAGAAGAGCATTTTACTCATTGACAAAGGATGGTAAACCCACATTATTAAGGACTTCAGAGGAATCTTAAGAAAGAAATGGTAAGGCCTGGAAAGAACATTTATTTTCTAAAGGGAAAGAAAAACGTGTGTATTTGTTGGCTTAGGGCTACCATAAACTGAGCCGCTTACAAAACAGGAAATCTATTGTCTTAGTTCTGGAGGCTAGAAGTCTGAGATCGAGTGTTAGCAAAGCTGGTTCCTTCAGATAGCTGTAAGGGAAAATTTCCATGTTTCTCTTCTAGCTTATGGTATTCTGGCAATCCTTGGCATTCCTTAGCATATAGAAAAATCACCCCAATCTCTGCCTTTATTTTCACATGGCATTCCCCCTGGGTCCGTGTTAGCCTATGTCTAAATTTCCCCTTTCTGTAAGGACACCACTCAAGTTAGAAGCCTAGCAAAACAGAATGAGGTTCTGAATGAGCAAAACAGAACAACCCTATTCCAAGTAAAGTGGTTGAGATTAGGTCTTCAACATATGAATTTTAGAGGGACACAATTCAATCCATAGCAAGATTTTAGAAAAGGCAGATTTCAAATTAAGAAAAAAAAAAAAAATCATGCAATCCACATAGAGAGCAGATTAAAAGTGTATTTTAAAATGTGACCACTAAGAAAGTCATTTTTACTAACCAGTTTCAATTGGCGGTAGAGGTAGAAGCTTGAAATTTATCTAATTTAAATGGTAAACAAAAGAGAATGAATTTAATTTTTTTTTTTCTTTTTTTCTTTTTTAGGTAGGCTTTGAGCCAGCCTGGCACCCAAGAGCTCTTCTTTAAAAAGGCACTTGTATATGAAGTGAAGGACAAATATAAAACAGCAGTTAGAAGAGGGTGTTTGTTCTTGGGGCGCCTGGATGGCTCAGTGGGTTAAAGCTTCTGCCTTCGGCTCAGGTCATGATCCCAGGGTCCTGGAATCGAGCCCCGCATTGGGCTCTCTGCTCATCGGGGAGCCTGCTTCCTCCTCTCTCTCCCTGTCTCTCTCTGCCTGCCTCTTTGTCTACTTGTGATCTGTCTGTCAAATAAATAAATAAAAATCTTAAAAAAAAAAAAAAGAAGAAGAAGAAGAGGATGTTTGTTCTCTTAATAAACACAAGAAAAGATAGATGTTTTGGTGTTTGATTTAATTTGGCCTTGAAGTTGCTTTTGAAGCAACTTGAAGTTGCTTTTGAAAAAGAGTCCCATGGAGGCAAACCTCGCCTGTCTGGAAAAATTCTATTTCTGCATGGAAATTGGTATTGTAGAATGAGCAACAGATTGGATTCACAAGATCCACTGGGTGGTCCTGAATCTCACGTCCCTAAATTGTAACTTTGAGTGAATTTATTGACCTGTTTGGCAGTTATTCCTCTGACTTCTAAATTGTACACAGTGGTATTGCAGTACCAGAATGTTATGAAAATTAAATGATTAGGTTTGCCAAAAATGCTTTTTTTTCAAAATATTATATTTTGGATATATATTTTTTTTATCTGACCTATTTCATTGTATTCAAAGTCTTAGTTCTTCCATTTCAAAATTATCTGTGGTAGCTCTAAAGCATTTATGGAAATTTAGAGCATGCAGAATTGCATATATTCTGATTGCTAGAGCATAATAAGTATTGCTAGAAACCTATCTGAAATACTACACATTTTTTCTTAAAATATTAAAGGAGTGTATTACTGTAAAAATATTTGTTGAATAATGATGATGGTAACAAATCCTAAAAAAACTTTTATGAACAACTTTGGAAACAAAGAATATGCAAAACCAAGAAGGCAGTGAAAACGGAAATGTTTTAGAATTTAATAAAATAGGCACAGTCTCATTCTGGCACATGGACATTCTGGCACATGGACACCAGACCTCGAGAAATATTAATAGCTATTGTACTCACATTTGTAATTCAACAGAATGTAATTTTATATCCTTTCTTAAATGAAAAAACTCTAAAAAGAATGATTGATTAAATTAGAAGTGTGTAAGTAATGAAAATGGTGAAATGCAGTAAATGGGAAACCACAATTGTGTTTCAATCACAAAAGTCTTAGGTATTTAGTTCCAAAACCTGAAAGCAGACATGCCACTTCAAGATTAATATCAAATTTTTGAAATTGTGCAGTTTCTCATCTTAAAGTGCCCCGTTTACCCTAATATGGTGCATTGAAATGTGTCAAATTTATATTCGCTTCATCTGCAACACTGGTAGGTCTGACAGGCTATACCAATGCAAAATTTATCCAAAGGCTTTATTTAATCAAACTAAATAATTAAGGACATGTGTTGCATTGTAGCTTATGTTATCATTTTGGGGTATATGTTTCAAGAAGAGTGACGCCCAACCTATCACATCACACTCCCCAGCTTTATCAGGCCATCTGCAGCTATCCTTAATAGTGTGGAAATGCTCCTCTCCTTACTCTGGTAAGCATGCTGCGTGTAACAAGCATAGCTTCGATTTTTCACATATGAAAGGGAAAATTAAATGTTGTTAATGCTCTAGAAAAACAATCTCCCTTAACTTGTCATTCTGGCAAGGGACATAATTCTCCAGTTGAGTATGCCATGGTGCATCATTGTAAGGTGTACACATTAGTGATCAAAACGGCAGATATCCTTACACTTATTGAGGAATATTAAAAGAAGTTATCCTCAAGCCTTAATTTTTTTTTGATTGAAACTACTTACATCTCTTCTTTGTTCCAAAACAAAGAATAATGGCAACATTATTTTTAAATAATGCTTCAAAATGGAAACAAACCTAACTCTACAAACAACTCTCTATTCTTCTTCTATATTCCCTTTAAGTGCAAGTTACTAAAGATTTATCTCTTGGAAAATGGGAAGAATATATTGCTTATCTCTATTCTAACATATAATACCATATAAGGTAATGTAAACGATATAATATATAATACTATATATGATATGAAATGATATGATGTGATACAATAGTGGTATGTGTGTGAATTTTTGTGTGTGTGGTGACACTGTTCATGTTGCAATATTCCCTTGTTGTTGATACAGCTGTCATCCATTAATTATACCTATATTGTTCTCTTATATTTTTTTAAGATTTTATTTATTTATTTGAGAGACAGAGAGAACACAGAGGGAGAGAGAGAGAAGCAGAAGCAGACTCTCTACTGAGCAGGGAACCCGACACAGGGCTCTAATCCAGGAACCAGAGATCAGGACCCAAGCTGAAGGCAGATGCTTTAAAGAACTGAGCCACCCAGGAGCCTCTGTATTTGTTCTCTGTTAAAGGATTTATTAAGACTAATACAATTCTTGACATAAATTTAGTTCAATAAATATTCAGTGAATAGTATTATGTAAGTATACTTAAAATTTAAATATAACTTTATATCCCACACTCTAAGCACAGTGCCCCAAAGGAACCAGAAATGTTTATAATAATCACAGAACATCCTGAGGACCTTCAGTGTCTAGTGGTAAGCTAGAAATTTCTATAGAACACATCTCACCTCTTTACAATAAATCACCTTTGCATCTGACATCTGAGAAATACTTTCTCATTATCATGAGCTGTTGACTTTTTCAGAGTAAGAGAAGTAGGCAACATAAGACAGGAATAAAAATGCTACTCCTTGTTAGGAAACTCAGTTTTCTTCTCTGTGAGACAAGAGTTGAGAGTCACAGAACTCCAGGTTTGTAAGAGGATATACATTAATTCTTTATCAAAGATGTGAAAAAGACTCTGGCATTATCTCTTACCCTATGTCCATTGTCATCTTTCTGGGTAGAAATAACACTTACATGTTCAAGGATGATTTTCTAGCATGCTTGTCAATTAGACTTGATGGTTAAATTGTAGTTTGTAAAACAAAAAGGGGTTATCTTGTTCTTTCAGAATATTTTTTAAAAGTTTTTAAAGATTTTTATTTTATTTATTTGAGAGAGAGAGCACAAGAGCAGGAAAGAGGGTAGAAGGAGACAAAGAAGCAGATTTCCCACTGAACATGAAGCCTGACATGGGACTCGGCATCATGACCTAAGCCCTGCGTCCCCTCACTAGAGAACTCCATGTATCTCATTAAATCACCAATAATGCTAAGGATGATGACACCCACATTCCAAGCCCAACTTATGAGTTCCTTTTTAGTGATCTCCTGCTGTTAGAAGAAGAAATACTCACATTCTCACTTTTGTTTTCTGTTATTGGCTTTATTATTCTAAGAGACCAAGATCAAATTAGCCAATTCCTATCTTTTTTTTCACATATTCTGCCTTGAATGCATTAATCCCTTCCTCATCATTTTGTCTGCTTGTTGCCATTTTCTTTCATCTTAACTATTCTCCTGATTTCCTGTTACAGGAAATCTTCATCAGATACTTCCTTAAAACTTTAGTTTCAACAGGAATTTGGGGACAGGGTTTTGCTCCTTCAGTGAGAAAAAAAAAATTTGTCACCATAAAGAGTATGGGGATTCCAATGTTACACTCCCTAATTCTTTAGTCAACAAATAACGTTTGATTCTGATTATCATACGGCTAATTAATACCTTCATGTGAAATGTGTTTTTTGGTTTGTTTGGTTTTTTTTGGTTTATTTTTGTTGTTGTTGATGTTGTTTTTTAAGTAAATGTGATGTAGCTGGTAGTCCAGCTAGGTTCAAAATAATGGAAAAAAGAACAAAGAGTCCAGAAGCAATCACCACTCCAGAGTCCCCAGAAAGCCAGGATCCAGGGGGATACCACAGTGCAGCACAAAGCTTGTGGCAGGAGCCAAATAGGAGGTAGAGATTTCCCCAACTCTAATCTAATTTTAATTAATTCCTTCTGACATTGTACCAACATGACATCAGTGTCCTTGTCCACTCAAATACCATCTCTTTATGAAGCTTTTCATGGACATTTCAGAGCATGGTCTCATTAATTACAATGTACCACTCATTATGGCATTTAAAGCTATTATCATCTTGCATTGTTTCAAAATATTGTATGTATAATCATCCTAATTATGTCTATTTCTCTATTTCAGTTATAATAGTTGTATATTTTCCTAATCTCATTGATTATTGTTCAACTGCATGCTCAAGCAAAATTGATCTACTCAATGCTTTGCAATGATACCTTGTATAATTTAACTTCCAGAAATATATAAGTACTCTGTTTGAAATGTTTTCTCTCTCTTCTCATTTCCTATGAATAGTGCTCACCCTTTGAAGGCCAGTCAATGCTAGTGACTTTGAAGGAGTCTCTACTTCCGCAAAAGAGTATCTGACCTTGAGTATGCTGGTTTTCAGGGGGAAAAAAAAAAAGTTACAGTAATTTGTTTGGAATCTTCATTCCTTCCTTCCTGTGTTATATCTATAAATATACCTTAACATATTTTTGTCTATCATCTGATTATGTCTCCATGAATCTATTTTCATACCTATCCATATATCACACAATTTGTACATGCTAAGAAAATTAATTCATATTGAGATACCACTTCACACCTACTGTAATAAGGTATTGTGAATACCTAAATGGCTATAATAAGAAAGTCAATAACAGCTGTTGGCAAAGATGTTAAAAAATTGGAACCCTCATATAGTGGTGGGATGAATATAAAACGCTGAAGTTATTTTGTAAAACATTTCCTCAAAAAATTAAAGCATTGCCATACGATCCATCCATTTAATTCTTAGGTATATACCCAAGATGACTTTAAAAATATGTACAGAAAGTTATATGCAAATGTTCTTGGCAACATTATTTTTTTTTAAAGATTTTATTTATTTACTTAACAGACAGAGATCACAAGTAGGCAGAGAGGCAGGCAGAGAGAGAGGAGGAAGCAGGCTCCCTCCTGAGCAGAGAGCCTGATGCGGGGCTCGATCCCAGGACTCTGGGATCATGACCTGAGCTGAAGGCAGAGGCTTTAACCCACTGAGCCACCCAGGTGCCCCTTGGCAACATTATTTTTAAATATTGCTTCAAAATGGAAACAAACCTAACTCTACCAACTAATTAATGCATAAACAAAATGTGACATAGCCATAGAATAAAATATTATGCAGTCATAAAAAGGAATGAGGTATCAATTCATGCTACAGTGTGGGTAAACCTTAACAGCATTATACTAAGAGAAAGAAGCCATACACAAAAAGCCATATATTGTATTATTCCATTTTATGAAATCTCCAGAACAGCTAAATCAATAGAGATGGAAAACAGAACAGTGATTATCAGGGGCGAAGAGGAGGGAGGTATGATAGTGATGACCACAAGGTTTCTTTTTGAGTGATGAAAACATTCTGGTAATTGTTGCTTAACTTTTTGACTATACTAAAAACCACTGAACTGCACACCTTAAAAGGCTGTATTTTAGAGTATGTGACTATATCTCGGTACATATGAATTATTATGGTGGGCAAATACTTATTGTTTGACTTACTAGTAATACATTCTATTTCCATAGTAGATATTCAAAATATTCCCACAGTCAATTGATACATGGTTAAATAGAGAATTGACTGGATTAAAAGTGATGAGATAACCAATTTTTTACCCTCTTTCGTCATTATTTTTGCCAGCCTCCTATTAGGCATATACTTTCTTAACAAATAACACCGAGTGTGAGTACAGAGTCTTTCTGTGACAGTCATCTATTATGCTTGCCTAAGGAGACATAAAGAATGTAAATGAATCCTACCCTCAAAAGTACAAGTTCTTAGTCTTTGATCTGATTTCTCAAAGATACTCCCTGTAGGAGTACTTAGGGTCTTGGCTATGTGGCAGCTTTTAAAAACCCATGGATTTAGTCAATGAGTTTATTGATGTTTAATAACAGGAACCAGTAAATAAAGGCAGTTGAAGTTGTCAGATTACTGATAAAATCTTGCATGGGTAAACCAATTGAAAGTCTTCTATAGTCAGCCATGCAGAATAATCCCTGGCAAAATGCTAGAATTTCTTAACAGTTGCCCCGTTTCAATTCTCAACCCTGAATAAGTCAAATACAATGCCTGCGCTTGATTCACTTTAGGTATTCACAAGAAATATCTGTGCAAAAATATTTGCAAAAGATGACTCAAATTTTAAAACAACATAAATATAAGCAAAATATGAGGTCAAACTGTGCCAAAAGATGCTATTTTAAATATGGGAATATCTCACTCTTCACTTTGAGAGTTTTAAACTGAAAAACCCAAGAGAAAGTTCTACAAACTACACAGCATTCCAATATGAAGATATGAAGATTTCTGAATCTGTTTTAAGACTTGAATAAGCTGAATCATCTCTAGAAGCAAGCTAAGTGCTGCACTTCTTTCCATTAAAGGCTTTTTTAATTTGCTCATGACAGGTCGCTGAAGTATATTTTAAATTAGTGTGTTCTTTTTTTCTTTCTACTTTGTTGGTAGGGATTTCATATCCTTTCACTCATATCAATTTTTATTGAACATGCAAAAGCATTTCAGGGAAATGAGCAAACTGCATAAATGATAGTCATTTATTGAGATAGGCAAACTTCCTTAGCCAAGCACTTCCCTTTAGTATGGTTTAATTTAGTATAGTTTAATTTGTTTGAGAAACAAAGCTGACCTCATGTTTGTTTTTTAGAATTTGCCTGTGTGCAAGTTAGTAAAAATAGCATTATCCTATTTATATTATATTATCACAGCTTTTCAAAAATATATCCAAAAAATAACTCTGTTTATTATTAAGAGATATTCCAACAAGATGTGATGGAAAAAAAAAAGTGACATCTAGAATAAGCTATGAAATAAACATTTTAAGGAACAATTAGGTCCTCTGTCCCATTTGATTTCTTCCTTATTAATTTTAACTACCATTAATTGAATTTTTATTCAGCATGCTGAGTAGAAAACATCCCCAAATAAAATATTTTGTATAGACATTATTTTTTTTTCAATCTCTCCCATTACAAATGAGAAGTAAAGAGGCATTGCATACTGAATCTTTCCTGGTGATTATAGTATTTATCAGGGAAGTAGGTAAATGATAAAAATAAATAACAGTACATATTTGCTTAGTCAGTCTATGTTTAAGTGAAGTCTTATCCAGCAATAATCAAATGTCAATGGCTAAAATTCTGATTCTTCCTTTATTCTTTATGTGTTCATTGGAAAATTTATTTAACCTTTCTCAACTTTGGTATCTTCACCTTGAAAAAAAATAAACTAGATTCTGGGAACTAAACACTAGTGGAACCAGTATTGGAGAATTAAGGAAAAAAGGAAAAAGAAATTAGTTAAATGCTGGCATATAACAGTTTGCAAATCCTCCTTCCCACTCCTCTTTTCCTTCTTGGGTTTTTCCTCCCTTTTTTTTCCATCTCTTCCTTCCTCCCTCCCACCTCTTCTTACTTCTATCTTATCCAAGCCTGATGTTATTTATTTAATTTACCAGGTGGCAGGACCGTTTTATCACCTCATTAGGCCCTAGTCACCCACAATTTTGGCCATCTCATTCTACATTATATTAATATGACAAGCACTCATTTAACAGATTATTTTTATAAGCTATGCAATTTATTATAGTTTTGATTTTAAGTTAATTGGCTATTTAATTCAGGTTGTCCATCATTTCTTAGAAGTCACTGAGTATTCTTTCCAGCACTTCAGGGAGATATGTAACTGATGAAATACTTTCAACTGAATATTAAATTTAGCAATGAACTGCAATAGTTTTGTAGATATTTATTAATATTAACTTCATGAGATCTTTGTCATATAATGTGCTCAATATGCATTTTTCTTCACCTGTCAAAGAATTCTGTAGTTTTGGGAAAGAGATCCTCTAATGCATTGTGGATTAAATTCCACTGGTTGCTTGATCCTTATAAAAGCACATTAAATCATTATTGTTATGGTAGTGGTACAACAGAAAACCTAACAAACTTTAATTGTTGCTGTTAACAAATAATTGATAGATTAGTCTTTCTCATATAACAGAGAATGGATGATTGAATGTAAAAAAAAAAAAACTAACATGACTACTTATAGTCTACTGAACTATCTATATTGACAATTACTTTCTACTTACACAATGGTTGCATTTAGTTAAATGTTGTCATGAAACTATCATTTGAAAAACTCCAGACTCTTGGATGCTAGTAGTTTTATGCATAATTCATTTTCATAATTCATAATTCTAGGAGAGTTACTCCAAGTGTAGGTGAGAGAATCTGTTTATCAAAGTTGGAGAGGAGGAGGCATCACTTTCTGGTGTTTTTTGGCTGTTTGTTTGTCTTGCCAACAAGATATTTTTGTTGTTTTTGAGTTAAGATATTACTGCTGAATTCCTGATGTAATGCTCTACTCATTTTACAATGGGAAAACCAGGACAAGATAGCCGGACTGAACTCTGTATTCTTGTTTTATAAGGGTATGTTTGTACAGAGATCAAGAACAATACTTCAAGACGTTCTAACCAACAGCCAGCAGTTCTCAAATTTGAAAAGTCTTGTTTTGCTTTTAATTTGCATTTAGAGTTTATCATGGTCTAGCTGGGAAGTGGTAGTCTCACTTCAGTAAGTGGGATAGGGAAACTGTTTATATGTCTGAAATTGTTACATGTCGGTATTACTGTGTCTGTTGGGTATTCAGAAATAAGTAAGTTTAATTAATTGATTCAATTTTGAGTGTGTTTGAATTTAATGAAAACTAAATCGTACAGAATGATTCTTGACACTTTAATTAGAGGCTAATTTCAGGTTACTGAATTGCCTTACTTACATCAGGGCATCACAGACAGTTGGAATGATATGTTTTAATGTTTTGAATACAGTTATTTTGGTCTTCACAGTAGTTAAAAGGTTTATTTCCATCTCCACCAAGGCTAGAGGGACAAGAATCCAGTCGTTCAGGAAATAATACATCTGATGACCAATTGCTCTGTGCATAGAACTGCCTGATGGCTCAGCTTATGTAACATGAATGATTCTCTTCTTCTCCCTTTGTAGATTAAGGGTAGGTCAAGGGAGAACATATTAATGCAGACAATTAAAGGACAAAAGCAATATGATTTCTTAATTACTGTAAGAATGTAAAATAAAGGAGAAAAAGTACATCAGTGAAGGTTAACCTAAATCTTAAATTCCAAAAGAAGCTATAACCATGTAATTAAGTTGAACTACTTACAGTTGCTCAAATGCTTTGATTTTTTCTTATCTCATATCCCTTCCCCAGAATGATCTTCTCTATAACCTATTCACTTGTTACTGAAGTATTTTGAATTTTAGAAAAGCTCAACATCATCCTTCTTTCAGTCTCCTCTGAACTGCCCACAAACAGAATTAAATGTTCGCTCCATTGTACTTCATTGGCACCTAGTACATCCTTCTGTCATGTAACTATCCAGATACCTGTTTCTCTCTCCAACTTGGCCTTCATCCTCTAAGATGAAGAGCTTTGTCTGTTTCTTCTGGATTCCTACACAGAGTACCTGCTCCCAGATTTTAGTCCTTTCCCCAAATTCTACTGTTGCATTTAGACAGGAATTGTTTTCTCTGCACTCTCTTTGAGTGAGGCTAGTCTGGTTCTATGACTTTCAGTTGCAGCCTGAGACTCCTCTAGTTACATGTCTGACTCCAATTTGATTGCCTCCTCTGAGGTTTGACTTATCCCCAACTATCTACCTGACATCTCTGCTTAAGTATTTCTTTCTCCTTTCATTCACTGAATTTTCAGCTGCACTGGACTCTCTCATGTATTCAACACTATGCCTCATACCCACTTCGGTACTTATGCATAATGCCGTTCTATCAGAAAACGCAAATTTGAATTCTTGGGCATAGCTAGTTCCTTCTCTTCATTCAGCTGTCAGCTTAATTTTGTTTCTCTAAGGGTGATACTGGCCTGCCTGATCTGTACTGGAATCCACTTTCACATAGCTGTTTTCTTACAGAGAACTGTATTTGTCTCCTTCTTAGCACTTAAAAAAATTTCATTAATTTGTATTCATTTCTACCTTTATTATATAATATTTATTCCCCCATTATAATTTAAGAACCATGAAGAGGGTAATTATCTCACCACTATGTACCAAGAGTGTGGCACAAAGCCAAGCAAATAGGAGCCCTATAAATATTTGTTAAATAAGATGAATGCATAGATTGAAAAGTAATCAAGAGACACATCATAATTGAAGGAATAGAGGGAGAATAAACTAGAATAAGCAAGTTATAATGCAAGCTCTATGAAGGCAAGTACATTTCACTTTTAATCATTAGCTCACTTTGGCATTTTGAAATGTTATGTATTCAGTATTTGTTGAATAACTAGAAGAATTTGGAAGGCATTGTTTAATTGTGAATGAGAGCATAAATGTTGGGCTTTACTTCCGAGATAAATAAAAATTAAACTATTTTTCTCTTCCATATACATTACATGTCAGGACACTATTTTCTACAAAATTCTGTTAAGCATATTCACCATCGTAGTCATAAATAGAAGAAGTAAAAACATTTTGGGGGGTCACTGTATAAGATAATGTAATCAAGATAATGAAGAAGCCTGAAATAACTTAAAAATCAAGGAACACTGTAATAAGTGTACTAACCATCAGAATGACTTTCACAGAAGAGAAAATAAAGAAAATCACTCATATTTTAATTTTAAACTTTCATCCATAAATAATAACAAAATGCAAGAATTTAAAAAAAAATCAAAGAATACATTTGGTGATAATGAAATTCCACAAAGATTGGTTTTCTGTCATTTCATGCAGTACTTATCCAACTATAGTTTTTCTACAAGTTTGTCATTTATTTCTTCTCAAAATCTGTGCTTTAGGTCAGCTTCTCCTATCCCACTTATATTTCTTTCTACTCTCTCCATGAGATGATGGAAAAGACTTCTAAGTTAACTGCTGTCTATATTTGAAAATTCACAGTGGAGAAAGGAAAGGAATAAACAGCATGAGGAGGAACAAAATAATCAACTATACTTTGAGTTTTAACTTTCAAATGATAACTCTTAATTTGATTATATTTTAGAAAGAATGAAGGGAATACATTTTATATAATAAAATGTCCCTCTAATTCTGTAAGTTTCATAAACATGCTATAGATTCAGAAAAAATTATATACAAACATGATTTAAGTTATAAACATTAAAAAACAGATTAAGCTCAATCCTAATTAAGCTATTTATATCTTAGTATAATATTCAGTGAGGATTTCATGGAAAAGTATTTCCCTCTAACACTTCTCAAAATGCAAGGACACTGTGTTGATTTTCATATGTTTAATGGTATTTTTTTCACGGTGTGCTAGAGAAGATACTTAGGAAAATATCTTTGTAGGTCCCAAGACCCCTGACACTATCTTAAAATGATTCATTTTTGGCCTTGGTAACAGATGGAATTCATAAACGGTGATTTTGGCTGTTGTTAATAGCAAGTTGCACAAAAGTTTCTTTTATAAAACTAAAATTGTATAATCAGAGAAGATTTATTATGGTAAATTGTTAAGTTTATTATGATAAATTGATTCATGGTATCCCACATTGGTGACTGGGGCCTATGATTTCCTTTTAAATAAAAGATTCTTCCCTAAATCATTTGAAATCTTAAGTCTGTAAATTATAAATGGGATAGCATGATTTTGTTATAAAAGAGTAGTTTAAATTTAAGCACAACAGTTCTGTTTCAATTAAAAAAGTGTTGTCAGACTTTAAGGACACAATTTGAAAGGCTGAAAGTAAGAAGTATCTGAGTTTTCCCTCATTCTGTGAAGTCTTGAATCCAATGAAGGAGAGCTTCTCAACCTTGACACTACTGATTTTTGGATGGAATTACAGGGTAAGGGGGATGTTGGCCTGTACATTTTGGGATATTTAGTGACCCTGGCTGCCAATACTGCTTCACCCCTGGTAGGATGGTCAAAATTTTTTCAAGGTAGTTCCAAATGTCCCAGCAGAGAAATTCTCCAGGTTGAGAACCACTATTTTAAAAACTCCCTGAACAATCCAGCTAGCCATTTAGAAAGGATATGCCCTCAGGTTCTTGCTCTTGCAAGCCTTGTGGAAACAGCGCATGCTTTCTTACCCTGTGCCAGGGCTATTGTCCATGCTGGAAGCTCCTCCTGAAATTGCTGGCTTTCTCTAAAGTAACTAAGCTATGCTTCTCTGTCCAGGAACTCACTACGAAGCAGTGACCAAACCTTCTTCCCTACAAAAATCACTGGACTCGGAGGACCACAGGGAAAGGCAGGAAAACTGAATGGGAAGAAATCAGAGAAGAAGACAAACCATGAGAGACTCTGGACTAGGGAAACAAACTGAGGGTTACAGAAGAGAGGGGTGTAGTGGGATGGGGTAACTAGGTGATGGGTATTAAGGAAGGTCTGTGTTGGGATAAGCACTGGGTGTTATACACATTTAATGAATCATTGAACACGACAACAAAAACTTATGGTGTACTATATGCTGGCTCACTGAACACAGTTAAAAAAAAATCATGGGACTCAAGTCAAGGAAATTTTATCCTTATTTTTTATCTTCTCTCAAAATTGCCAGTACATACCATTAAATTTATTCAGTATTGACAGACAACTTTTTTCACTTTTTTAAAAATGTGGTGTTAAAGTTATAGTCTTCTTTTTTTAAAATTTTTTAAAAATTATTTCTTTTCAGCATAACTGTATTCATTGTTTTTGCATCACACCCAGTGCTCCATGTAATCTGTGCCCTCCCTAAGACCCACCACCTGGTTCCCCCAACCTCCCACCCCCCACCCCTTCAAAACCCTCAGGTTGTTTTTCAGAGTCCATAGTCTCTCATGGTTCACCTCCCCTTCCAATTTCCCTCAACTCCCTTCTCCTCTCCATCTCCCCTTGTCCTTCATATTATTTGTTATGCTCCACAAATAAGTGAAACCATATGATAATTGACTCTCTCTGCTTGACTTATTTCACTCAGCATAATCTCTTCCAGTCCTGTCCATGTTGTTACAAAAGTTGGGTATTCATCCTTTCTGATGGAGGCATAATACTCCATAGTATATATGGACCACATCTTCCTTACCCATTCATCTGTTGAAGGTTCTTTCCACAGTTTGGCAACCATGGCCATTGCTGCTATAAACATTGGGGTACAGATGGCTCTTCTTTTCACTACATCTGTATCTTTGGGGTAAATACCACATGCTAAAGATTAGAGTAAGTTTCCATGGGTATTTTTATTTTACAGGTGTTACATGCATGGTCACCCATTCTTAAAAATAACTGACAGATCCTGAATAAAACCAATAAGCATAAATAGAATTTTATACTAATGTGACAAGCTGTAAATTCATTGTGTTGAAATTGAATACAAGTTTTCTAAATTAAAGTTTTAAAAGGACTATATGAATGGCCAACGCCCTAACGATGTATGAAACTGATAAATGAAAGCAGGGGAAAATTGAATATCACTAATGAATTGACACAGCAAACAGTTAATATAGTAAAAAGTACCAGAAATCAGACTCTTAACCACAGAGAACAAACTGAGGGTTATTGGAGAAGAGGTAGGCCGGAAATGGGGGTGGACGGATTAAATGGGTGATGGAGATTAAGGAGGGCACTTGTGATGAGCACTGGGTGATATAAGTGAGGAGTCACTAAATTCTACACCTGAAATTAATATTATCTTGTATGTAAACTAACTGGAATTTAAATAAAAACTTGAACAAGAAAAATAAATAATAGCTAAATATTAAAAAAAAAGGAAATAAAGAAAATTTTATCCTTTATCTACTTCTCTTACCCCCAAGGAAGATGGAGGTAATAACATTTTCTTTCTTTCTTTTCCTTTTTTTTTTTTAAGATTTTATTTATTGATTTGACAGAGAGAGAGAGAGAGAGAGAGCGCACAAGCAGGGAGAGCAGCAGGCAGAGGGAGAGAGAGAAGTAGGCTCCCTGCTCAAAGTGGGGCTTGATCCCAGGATCCTGCGATCATGACCTGAGCAGAAGGCAGACGGTTAACAGACAGCCACCCAGGGACCTGAGGTAACATTTTCTTTATTTAATCTGTGTTTTCTGTTAATAGACACATAATTAAATAAATAAATGTGCTCTTGTTGGCTCACAAATTGGTTCAAAGAGAGAACCAAGAATGAGACAAGTCACTCCAGATTGAGAGATGGCAGGTGTAATAAGGGAATTTACTTGTGTGGCACAAGAGGAGTAGATTTCCACAGCCATCTGGCCAGAATCTTAAAAATTTGTATAGACACCTTAACTGGTTTCTGTCACATACACTGTCCAGATAGTCTCAACAACACCTTACTCTATCAAGGTTGTGTCCTTAAGAGTGGCTCTACCTGTGGGAATGGTGAGACAAATCCACATCCCAAGGACAGGGAAGAGTGTGAAGAGCCTCTAACTGCCTAGGTCCAGCTAGAGGGTCAACTGGACGTCAAATCCTCTCAAGACCTCCTCTAATATCTCTTTGTTTCGTCTTTGAAGCTAGGAGATCAGTGCCTGTTAAGGATTCTCCTTTGTTAACAAGTCATGCATATGTTTACATTTTACATCTATTTAAAAGACTGTGATTGTATATCCTTCATGGAGCCTAATGATGCTTGAGAAATGTGATCACCTGTCACCATAGGTTCCAAGTTTCTGCCTTAGAGAAAATAATAAATAGGAACCATACATAATCCTACCTAGACAGGAGTCAGCCACCTCCACATGCTCCTGATAGAGAGCCAGGTCCACAAGCAAGCTAATCCACTTTCATCCATCTGCATGGCGACAGAAGTTAACTACAACTCTGGGTCTCCAAAATTTCCAGACAAGTGAAGAAATCCACATTCAGGCAGAGGGCACAGGTATTGAAATCAATACCCACATATTACTTGATTTTTATTTTGTTAGAGAAAGCATATTGAAAAAATTGTGTCCAATCCCTATTTATTGGTGTTATTTATTTTGTGCTGAGATAAAAGATCCACCCAGAAATTTAATGAAAGGATAACATTTATTTAGCTCAGTTTCTGTGGGTTGAATATTTGGGCTGCACTCAGCGGCATGATTTTTCTAGTGGTGTCAGTGGGACTCATTTATACATGAGGGTCACTCATTTCTGGTCTTTTGCAGGTCAGCTAGTTCCTCTTTGGGGGTTAGCTGGCTCTAAGTTGGAGGGACAGGAACAAATGGGCACACATCTCTAATTATTCAACAATTCAGCTAATGTTTGTTTACATGCAAGAATAGAAATCTGCAAGATGTCTTGAATCCAAAGGTAAAAATATCCAAATTACTTTGTCTGATTCTCTTGGTCAAAGCAAGTCACAGACAAGCCGAGTTTCAACAAATTCAGGTACAGATTTCATCTCTTGATAGGTGATGAGAGGCAAGAAAATACTTAGCCATTTGTGACTTAACACAGTTGTTTTTTTATTTCACTCATTTTGCAGTTAAAACTAATTAAACTTGGTGTTTTTCAGATGGAAAAATACCCTTAATTTTAGCAGACCTTGGAATGTTGGAGCTATGGAGTTTATAATTTAAGATTGTACAATGTTTATAAATTAATTTCTTTGAAAAGCAGGCATAATTAGATGCAAACCCTGGGAAAGTGTTTCTTTTCTTGTTTCTTGGGGAATTGACTACTGATCTTTTCTATACTTATTTTTTTCCCTCCATTAACCCCTACCCCCCAGTCCTTGATAGTTTTCTGATGGTAGAATTTCTTTTTATGAAATTAAATAAATATTTTACTATGTACTCTTACATAGCTTATTTTAACAGTCATCTATAGATTTGTTTCCTTTTAGAGGGAATTGTAGTTGAATTAATATGCCCAGGATCTTTGAAAAAAATGTTTTTGGTCCATATTCAGACAACTGAGGCTCTGAGGCTATGTTAACTACATAACTTTCTGCCATGTCACCAATTATAAGCACTTTGCTTCTGGCTTATTTCCATAGCTTTTAAGATAAACAGAAAATCAGAATGACATCATTTTGTGTGTGGTATCTGCATATTTGTAGGCATACTATTTTTAAGCTGATAAGTTTTAAAATGACTAAAATGTTATATAAAATTATAGACATATTGTTTGCTATTCTACAATCATATATTATACACTTTTCTCTTGAAGATGTATTTAGAAAAGTGCTAGAGTTACAAGGCTGTGGATCAAAGAGAAAGACATACCATTAAAACAAAGGACAGGGGCACCTGGGTAGGACAGGGGCACCTGGGTGGCTCAGTGGGTTAAGCCTCTGCCTGTGGCTCAGGTCATCGAGCCCCACATCGGGCTCTCTGCTCAGCCAGCAGCCTGCTTCCCCCACTCTCTCTGCCTGCCTCTCTGCCTACTTGTGATCTTTGTCTGTCAAATACTAATAAAATCTTTAAAAAACAAACAAATAAACAAGCAAAGGACAGTAGAAAAGAGGATTAAGAGAAGAAGAATGGCATAGGGTAGTATATAAAAATAGCAAAGTGGCCATGTCTGAATTTTCTTTCCCCTTCTTTCATAGTTTTATTTGCTTTTACTCTTTCCAGAGTAAGTTGCTATAAGAATAACTTATATTCTGTTCCTGGACCCTCAAGCATGCTCTGAAATTAGCCATGGTTTAAATTTGGGGAATACAACATAATTAGCTGGACTTGAGCTCAGATTTGTCCCTACCCCACATTTACCATCTGAGATGAGCTGGGTAATCAATGATATTCATTTCTTTCTTTCTTTACTTTTTTTTTTTTTAAGATTTATAAAACGTATTTTATTTGAGAGAGAGAGAAAGAGAAATAATGATGAGAGGGGCAGAAGGGGAGGGAAAGAATCCCACGCAGACTCCACATTGAGTACAGACCCTGACTTGGGGCTCCATCTCATGACCCTGAAATCACGACCTGAGCCAAAACCAAGACTCAAAGGTTTAAATGCCTGATACTCATTTTCTTCAACAGTAAATTGGACATGATAAAAGCTACCTGTCAATGTCAAATTTTATTTTCTTGAAAATTAAAGTACTGAACAGTACAATAGTCCAATAAATGGTAGATGATTTACACATATACACTAATATTTTTCTGTAAACTGTAAACTGGTGAACCACCTTCTACGCTATCTCTAGTATACATGATATTTTTATATATGTGGTTAATAAAATATATGCCTGGTAGATACATAAGAAAATCAGTAGCTCAGGTGTTTTCTTTAAGCAACTATAGCTTTGTTTAAAAGCACAGAGATGCTGTGGTGCCTGAATGGCTCAGTGGGTTAAGCCTCTGCCTTTGGCTTAGGTCATGATTTCAGGATCCTGGATCGATCCCTGTATTGGGCTCTCTGCTCTGCAGGGAGCCTGTTTCCCCCTCTCTTTCTGCCTTTCTCTATCTCTACTTGTGATTTCTCTCTCTGTCAAATAAACAAATAAAGTCTTCAGAAAAACAACAACAAAAAACCCAGAACAAAACTACAGAGATACTAATGAATTTTGGTTTCATTTTACTCATATTTATATATTTGTGGCAATATCAAGAATTTAAAAACATTAAGGTAAGGTTGAATCAACAAATAAAAATAATTAAAAGGCTAATCAGTATTATTGATAACAACACAAACTACTTTTATGATTCACATGGTAACTATTTAATAATTCCTTTCATAGCATGATGACGGAAATGAAGCCAAGAGTTGCAGTGTATAGAGCTATTAAGAATACTTGATACGTATTGATATGTCTCTAATTTTAATATTATAGCATCTGATCTTAGGAAACTTTAAATTATAGATTAATTTGGTATATTTTTAATTCAATCTTTAAGCATAAACTACTCACATTAATTTTTCATCTCAGTGTACACTCTGTTTTTGCCAGACATGTTGTAAATACTCCTAGAAAGTGAATGAAAGATTGTTCTACACCCTCTCAGTTACAGAGACAATGGTTAAAGTAGGCCAGATGTAATGGTAAAGAGATAAAAGGATTGGTCACTGACTCTAAGAAGATACTACTTCAGCGTAGCAATTAAATGATTGCAAATCATTAAAATCTATGTCCTTGTGACAAGAATCCCATGCTTCAGTGATTTTTTTTTTTCCCCTTGCTCATTTGGAATGGAACTACCTCTTTTCCACTCCTTTATCTCATTAAAGCTCTCAAAATTCAGTTCCCACGTTGATTCATCTACATCTTTCTCTGACCCCAAGAGGGACTTAGTGTCATATCTCTGTGTCCAGACACTATGTTAAACTTTTCCTTAAGATGTAGGATACTGACTAGTGTGTATGTGGGTAGAAATTATCTGGCAGGTAATATCACTGCCTTTGAGAAAATGCTCCACTGGCCACCAGTTGAGGTTAGAAGAAAACCCAGACTCTTCCTTCTCATGGACAAGTTGAGCCCATATCATTCCCTCCTCCTCCCTGTCTCCCATATAACCCTTCATTGTTTTCTGCAGTCCCGTTAATATTTTCCTCTTCTTTTTCTGCCTTCCAGCTTTCTTCCTTCCTTGCCTTCCCTCCTCCCTCCCCATCTCATTTTTTCTTTCTTTCTTTTTCCTTCCTTCCTTCTTTTCT